>NC_092574.1:18128712-18428712 GCF_037975245.1 Apostichopus japonicus
GAGGACTTCTTTGACATCTTCATGAGAGGACAGGGACCAGGAAAAGAACCCCAACACATTGCATTCATACGGTAAAGTTTTGTTTTATCTCTGTTATAGAAATACACATACATACATATACCCATACATACAGACCTATACATGTATACATTGCTGAGACAAGAAAACGACGAAAGACACTTTGATGCTGAAGTTACATTCCGTGATATCGAAAAGAAAATAGAGATCTATGAATATTCATTACACTATCGAACATGCTGCAAAAAGTGTTGTCTAATATACACAGGCTTTTATAAACAGTCGTTTTATATATGTGTTAAAAAAATGAAAATGACGTCACTTCCGTTAATTGATAATTCATTTTCCTATATGCAAGCTTCAGTCATGTCTCTCTTCCTTTGAAACGAAAGGAGTGTTTTCGATATGTGATAGCTATAGGTAAAGTTATATATTCTAGGAGTGGGAGGGTAGCAGGGGGGGGGGGGGCAAGGGTGACATTATAACAAACGAGGTGTGCTCTTCTGTACTTAAAAAAAATGTACTTTATTTGAACATTCATGTGGAATTGACAGAAATCAAGAAAACAAGAATAAAAATCTCCATCCATACCACATCTCTATAGTATTGAAATACGAATCAAATCGATTGATAACCAATGGAAAAGAATACAGTTCTCTCGCAGTACAAAATAAGGTCTAAAATAATTTGACATTTCCCCTATAAATCTGACCCTTGAACATTTACTATGCGTATATACATGTATATGCGTTACTTTACACGACATATAGTATGTGTTTTGGGTGCGTATAAACTAAACATGGTTCTGATGATCGTTCAAGAAAATCATTTACTTAAAAAAGGATGATAAGTACTGAATTAAAGTAACACCGTCCCGCACCAGAAATCAGCAACGGGGAATTCCCACGTTGGACCAACGGACACGGGACTTATATAAGTGTAAGGGCATGTTTAACACACAACAATAAATATTCATAAGCTAATAGCTTCCTATTTTTAGATTGGTATACTATAGCACCAAACCTTAAGCACAGGTGACTGGGATAGGCTTAATTTTACGGGTTGGAGTCGGGAATGGGGATGGAGTGAATAGTGGGTGCGTACATCCCAAGAGTTAGAAAAAAGGAAAAAGATTTCCTTTTTAGATAAGTGTGATATTATGGAACTTTTTCTGCCTCCCTTAAGTTTCATCCGACGCAATAAGACTTCAGTAATTAATTTGATTTGTACCATGAGAAGCTTTACTTCAGGCTTTCACAAAGTCTACAGGAACACCCACCCACGCACGCATACACCCATGCACACACAATCCGAACCTGTGCTTCTTTTTATTTTATACTTCTTTACCTTCTTTAAAGCCATCAAACTCTCTCTGTTTTCTCGGAAACCTTCATTCCATTGATATTCTAATTCCCCGGCAGAGCACGGAGGCATAAACTTGTTAAACTTATAAGCGGAAGTTCAAATCTACTTCTGGAATTCACATTTCATGGAAATTCAAATTATTTCATCGACTAATCGACAGTCTTGCTAAATGCTGCAAATCGGATTGAAATATACTATATATCTAGCTTGCTAACTTGAAAATATATTAAGCGTTTTAAATTTGTTTCATAACTGCCAAATCACTTTTCTGTTTCGAGATTTTCAGCTTAAAAGTCTTCGTGGTTAATTTTTACTCTCTCTCTCTTCTTCTTTGTATTATTTTTTAATTTTTAATTTTTTAATTTTTGCAGACAGTTGCCGTTTATGAAATTTTGGCCTATTGACAAGTTGATTGAAAAACCAGAAATGTGCTTGTTTCACTTTTTCAAGTAAGTGCATTTTGAACACCAATTATATCAGACCATATAGCCTCAATTCTTTCCCTAGTTCTGGCCCTTCTGCCGTACTGTTGAACTTTGTCAACAATATCCCTCAATGTTTTTCCAAAAACGTTCTACGTAAGAAATTACGAGTCAACGTTCCAACTGTTGTCAACTTAACCGACAACAACTTGTATGATTCTGAGAACGCACTAAAATGTTTTTAAATAAGCTATCGCGTCATTGTTTGACGTCAGCGTTCGTAGCTACTGCTACTGCCGCAAGTCGTAATACGTGAGCTAGCCCTATTACTAAAGGAAGTAAATTTAATGTTCGCATCAATATTTACCAAAAAGGGAATCAGATCAACATTTTTAATGACCATGGAACAGGCTGTTTATGTTTTCTATACGAAATCTTTCAATGTTTTTGTTAAATAAAATAGCCCTTGGCTTTGAACATCAAATCGTAATGCAGCTTTTGATTGGACGTACATCGAAATAGAAGTGAAATTAAAGCTATAGGCCTTCACAGCAGAAAATGTGATTTTTGAAATGTGAGTGAAACGTCAATCAGAAATGGTGTCAAACTTTCTCACGACCGTGGTCTGAGACCTGAATTAAAAAAAAAAAATTGTTATGTTTCACAAACAGACAAAACGTAGCCAAAGATGGACACATTTACTCTCGGCATAGTTTCGCCTGTTTTGTTTAAGGCAGGCACACATAACACATTTTCTTATGACTCGCAGGAAATTAACAGACACTTTCGATTTGCTGTCAGAGCGGCATGAGCATGTAGCAACAACCAGTGGCGTGTGTAGGATTTCGGAGGTGGGGGGGGGGGGCAGACTTGTGATTCCTCCGACTAATATGAGGGGGGGTCTTAGGGGAGGGAGTGCCCTCTTCCCCTATTGGAAATTATTTACATGGAAAACTATAGCTAGACGCGAAATGGTGCCATAGTTTCAAGCCGGTGCAATTGTTAAGAAATTATTCATTTCTCATCAATTATAAAAAAAAACAAAAAACATGAATGCAAATTTGAATCCCTTGATGACATACATGTACTTAGTTATATGTAATATAGAAACAAGAAAGGATTAGGCATGTTTGAGTTTCACACTTGGAGGAGGGGAGGGAAGGGGGTCGTGGGTTCGTGATACTGAATAAACAATAACACGCAATATGCGATGTCCTAAATCAAAATTACATCCGACGTAGACTTAATGGTTATTCCCCGCCAACTGAGGGATATCCCCCGACTGGCTAAGAAATTAAAACACACGGCCAAGTTATATATAATTTTTTGTTTTTCGATAGCATGTATATATTCTTAACAACTTATCAATGAACTAATGACATTAACAGTCAGATGCCATATATACAGCTAGGGACAAATTTTTGCAAAGTTCTTATTTCAAACTTGAGGGGTTTGTTGTGCAGCGGAGAAGATGTTATTGCTTAAATGCGGAGTAGAGGTTACTTGCGTGTATGCGCGTTATAAGGTGTCAGCTGTTAAAATAATTTTGAAGGCTATATTCATAATATTTGGAATCATTCAAAATGAAATAACCGATTCGAATCGATTAAGTCACGACCATGTCATTTTTATTTGATGAGCTGCCGGAAACCCGAGTGATGTAATCAGTCGAGTAGAAGTAGCGGACTTACTCCCTCCTCGGAAGGCAGCGAATTGAGTAGGAAAGGAGAGAAGGACCATAACTTGTTTGTTATTGCGATGGTCGTCTGTAACATTACATTTTTTTTTTTAAAAAAGACATAAAAAATCGCACCTATACTTCTTGAAAGTAGTTCTTTTTTGTATTTTATCGACGATTTTACTGATGGACTTGCACTCAAAAAAAAAGTTGCAACATGTTGACACTAAAAAAAAAAAACTCATAGAGTGGTTGGACCGTAGAATGATAATTGAGTTATAAATTATTTGAGGTCGACTGAATCTTTTAAATTTTACAACAAGACACTTTTCAGTAGCATTCAAATTCAGTTCACGAAATTGGAAATTTTGTTTTAAGCGCTATTTGAAAATAAATCTTTAACTATTCAAAAGCTAATGGCCTACTTTATTTATGAGAGTTTCTCATCTAGTAGAATCACTCAAATTCAAAGTAAGTCAGTTGAATAGGATCAAAGACACGAAGCATTTTCTCGGTCAATCATGTTTTAATTTCGATGGTATACCTGTACTTTGGACAACTTTAATACTATACAGAGTCAATATGAGGCTTCCAGGTAAGGCAACAGTCAAAAAACACACCAGAAAATTTATACGATCGACCCTCTGCAGTGAATCGCAACTCATGGAAACTTCGATGTCATTTACACTCGATCTATACCAGTATATTAGTCTTACTAAATAACATAACTTTGTCTTCATATATGTATGAATAATACATATATATATATATATATATATATTCTAATAACTAAACTAAACTAAAAAATCGTATGCTTATATAAATATATATATATATATATATATATATATATATATATACCCACACACACACACACACACATATATATATATATATATATATTTATATATAAATATATATATACATATATATATATATACATATATATATATATATATATATATATATATATATATATATATATATATATACATATATATATATATATATATATATATATATATATATATATATATATTTATATATAAATATATATATATATGTGTGTGTGGGTGTGTGTGGGTGTTTACTGGGGACAAAAACAAAACAATTAAATGATAAAAATGCAGGGAGAATGAATAGCGTTATTAATATCGCTTGATTTTAATAGAAGGAGGTAAATCATCTAATAAATTAAGGAATAGTATTTTAATAAATCCAAGAGAATGACTCGAGGAGATTTACGTAATTGTCACTGCGTCCCTCTCTCTTTGATCTGCTCGTTTGATAGAGTTCGCTTCCTGCCTTTAATTTCCATTGGAATACCGTTCACCAGATAAACAATAGAGTTGATCAAATTCAAAATTAAACTGCGTAGATTATGTTCTGACTAGCGAACCGACTCCCCTCCCCATCCCCCCCCCCTTTACATCCAAGCAGAGACTCGCTGAATTTTATAGTCTCTTTTCAAATCAAAGGGTCATTCCGGTCGCTGGAAATCTAGAAGAGTATTATCTTTCGCTGTCACTATACGTAGTTTTTGCCCAATTTAAGAAGGCTCAAAGCTAAAGAATATAGATTGTCAAAAAAGGAAAGATTATTATTCGTCTAAGAAGGACATTCAGTAAATGTGATGATGTCAATTAAAGTGATATATAGATTCTGCAACAAATCCTCGAGTCTGGGTCGTATTCAGTGAAATAAAATCCTTGGATCGGATACCAAATTGTGTTGCAGATTACCAAATTATAAAAATGTATACTGTTATTGTTATTTTCGACTTATAAACCAACCGCGAAAGTAGGCCAGTGCGGTGTTAGAGACCGAAAAATATATGACAACCACTCGGCTGAAGACAAGTTTAAAAATCAGAAGATTTTATTCAATTGTGTTATGTCTTAATTACTGGTCAGTTCAGTTTTTACAGTTTTCTCCCGATACTTACCAAAATGGGAATTCCAACAAAACCCTGTCAACAACAGAGAAAGCCATGCCAGAGGGTACCGTAGTTGGTTGTCTGAAGGTGCCAAATATAAGAACATTTTTCACCCAAGTCCAGACCATGGTTGGGTTTCTGTGTATGTAGACTCTGCTTTAACTGGGGGTTCATCTCTATTGTTGCGGCGGGGCAATGTTGCTCCTTTCTACGCCAGTCATGCTTAAAATATTTCTCATATGCATTCAAAAGTGCACAGTTATATTTTTTACCTGTTATGACGTCAGGGCATTTATATATGTAACACTTTATCATGCATGTAAGATGTTGAATCAGATTAAACTCATATTTATATAGTAATTCGCGATTATAGATAATAATAATAGATCTTCGAAGTCAAATCTCCATTGTTAATGCAGTAGGTTTTATCTGGGTCGAACTCTGAAATTTTAATCCGGACTGAGTCCAGTTTTCAACATGGATTAATTCTACAATATTCGTATAAGTGAAATGAAAGTTAACCCCGATTAAACGTAACATATGGCTTAATGCACAAACGTCGTCGCCAGCTAGGTTGGGTCTCGAATATTTTTTCCCAAACTGAACTGACACTGAAATAATTTTCAGTGTCAGTTCAGTTTGGGAAAAAAAATATTCGCGGTCGGGCCCCCGGAAAAATCGTTTTTCCATTAAGTATATAACGAGAACACACTTTATTGACCAGATACTTACTAATGGTTCCTACATATTTACCCAGGAGTTCCCCAAATAGTTAACCACGCCCGGAGGCTGTAGATAGCATACATGGACGTGTAAAGGCAACTAAGTGTTTAATAATCGTATATCTTAGCTTAGATAACGATAAGTTTCGGATAAAAACTGACATTAATTTGACATAACGTACAAGAAACAGGGGCGTAGCGAGCGGGGGGTGTGGGGGGGGGGGGGTGTCACACCCCCCAATAATTTGGTCGCTGTCGGCAAATTTTGGGTCTGTCGGCAAAAGGAGAAAAGGTGAAAAGAGCGGAAGGGGAAGATGGAAAGCTGAATAGAGAAAAGGAGAACGGGAGCTTCTTCCGTGCCAAATTTGACTTAAAATATGCACCAGATTGCATCTAACGACGTTTCAAAACTAAAAATTTTCCAAAGGGGAGGGGTAGACCCCCTACCCTTAGACCTCTCCCCCATTTCAGTCACCACTTCCAGATCCGTCGGCAAATCAAATTTGACTTAAAATATGCACCAGATTGCATCTAACGACGTTTCAAAACTAAAAATTTTCCAAAGGGGAGGGGTAGACCCCCTCCCCTTAGACCCCTACCCCATTTCAGTCACCACTTCCAGATCCGTCGGCAAATCAAATTTGACTTAAAATATGCACCAGATTGCATCTAACGACGTTTCAAAACTAAAAATTTTCCAAAGGGGAGGGGTAGACCCCCTCCCCTTAGACCCCTCCCCCATTTCAGTCACCACTTCCAGATCCGTCGGCAAATCAAATTTGACTTAAAATATGCACCAGATTGCATCTAAGGACGTTTCAAAACTAAAAATTTTCCAAAGGGGAGGGGTAGACCCCCTACCCTTAGACCCCTCCCCCATTTCAGTCACCACTTCCAGATCCGTCGGCAAATCAAATTTGACTTAAAATATGCACCAGATTGCATCTAAGGACGTTTCAAAACTAAAAATTTTCCAAAGGGGAGGGGTAGACCCCCTACCCTTAGACCCCTACCCCATTTCAGTCACCACTTCCAGATCCGTCGGCAAATCAAATTTGACTTAAAATATGCACCAGATTGCATCTAAGGACGTTTCAAAACTAAAGATTTTCCAAAGGGGAGGGGTAGACCCCCTACCCTTAGACCCCTCCCCCATTTCAGTCACCACTTCCAGATCCGTCGGCAAATCAAATTTGACTTAAAATATGCACCAGATTGCATCTAAGGACGTTTCAAAACTAAAAATTTTCCAAAGGGGTAGACCCCCTCCCCTTAGACCCCTCCCCCATTTCAGTCACCAATTCCAGATCCGTCGGCAAATCAAATTTGACTTAAAATATGCACCAGATTGCATCTAAGGACGTTTCAAAACTAAAAATTTTCCAAAGGGGAGGGGTAGACCCCCTACCCTTAGACCCCTCCCCCATTTCAGTCACCACTTCCAGATCCGTCGGCAAATCAAATTCTCCACATCCCCCAACAAAAAAACCTTCGCTACGCCCCTGACAAGAAACACTTCTTATTCCAAAGAAAGATAGTAACATTCCATATTTTGTCGAAGTTTACCACGTGACGACTATACATGCACCAAGTTCCTGACCATCTCTGACCTCATCTGGTGAACGTGCATATGGAGAGGTGGAGCGGTTTACGTTAACAAAAGTAAACATTAAATACATGGAGCGTGTTCCTGAACGGATAATGACACACATGAAATTTCCCATCAGGCCTCATTCAATTAAATCGTGCACTGATCCGTTAGGGACGCTCTCTTCAGCATTGCCACTCAAAATAATCAAGCATCTGTTACGAGTTTAGGATGGAGGACTAAAGAACCGTCCACCAGAGTGTATAGGCATAGACCCCAGCTCCAGGTATGGAAACAATATTTACCCTTGGCGTATGATGTAATTCCTTCTCACCCCCTCTCTCCGTCCATCCCTCCCTCACAAACAATAGGGATATCTATGAGCTTTCCTTTGTAAATAGTTGAATATATTTCAACTATACATACATATATATATATATATATACACACACGAACACACACATATATATATATACACACACATATATACATATATATATACACACACATATATATATATATATACACATACATATATATATATATATATGTATATGTGTGTGTGTGTGTGTGTAAATAAACGAGATACTGCATTCATGAAATTTGTTTTAATATGTTTTCATTTCCTCTTTATTTATCTGTTGGCAGACGTGGTCAAGTGGTTGTTCAAGACAGTAACAATTCCGATTGGATCTATGTTGTTAAATCTGTAAGTATAGACATGTTGTCATTACCAATGGTACTGTAATATCCCCTTCTAGGGAATGAGTTAAGTCTAAAATAATAGAACATAAAGAAACAGTGTGTCACCATATCTTATTTTAGTATCAAAAGACGATACACCGTGTATAATCCAGCAAAGTGTTGTGGTATACAAGAAAGTATTCCCCAAATAATTTGTGTGTGAGTATGCAGTGATCTGTCTATAGTACAACATAAGACTGTAACATGACGATACATGTTGCATTTTAAACACTTCTAAAGCAGGAGTACTGACGTACCTTTCGAAACCTGTAGGGAGTCGTGACAATAGAGTTAATGCTTCAAATTAACGTTAATTAGCTGACGTATGATTTTGCATCAGTACATATTTTATAACCTACGGTTGTAGAAGTAGTGCGTAGTGTTTGAAACAGGCCAATTATTATGATTATGTTTATGATTATGATTATAATTATGATTATGATTATGATTAATATCATGATTATGATATGATCATAATCATGATTATGATTATTATTATGAATATGATTGTTGTTATGATTATGATAATGATTATGATTATTATAATTAAGATGATAATTAAGAAGATGATACTTAAGAAGAAGATGATGATGATGATGATGATGATGATGATGATGATGATGATGATGATGATGATGATGATGATGATGATGATGATGATGATGATGATGATGATGATGATGATGATGATGATGATGATGATGATGATGATGATGATGATGATGATGATGATGATGATGAGGATGAGGATGAGGATGAGGATGAGGATGAGGATGAGGATGAGGATGAGGATGAGGATGATGATGATGGTGAGGATAATGATGATGATAATGATGATGATGATGATTATTATTGGAACTGAAAAACCCGTCAACTTGAAATCCTCTGAATATCTTTACTCATAATAAGGGGAACTCTACTTGTATATATCTATGCTGCTGCAGTCGAACAACAATCTGGTGCAGAAGCGTCTTAGCTTGATATTAACAAATTGAATAGAAAGAAAAGTAAGCCAATCAGGAAGAAGCATCTGTTAAATATTTGAACATGACGGCCGTATTACTCCGCCCAGTTCTTGAGTGCACTTAATTATTCAGGATGCAGTGGATTGAAATAGTTTATATCAATCTGATTTTCATCGTCCCTGAAGATCTTATCACAAGCTACTCGAAGGTTTTTAAGAGGTGCTTGAACCGAACCCATGGGGTTTCGAATGACAATATAATTATCGAAAAGTTCTCTTCAGAAGTACTAACTGTCAATCAAAACTGAGTAAATGTTTTTCTGCAATCAAATTACAGGCATAACGTTATTAGTTTGTATAAGGAAGGAAAAAGGGCTCATCTAAACTATACATGGGGTCTTATATAGACAAAATGTTATTATTATTACTTCAAAATCTTCGTCATATGAATGTTCCTTCCCTCTATAAAAATTACTTGTTTATAAAGTAGAGTAGGCTCATACAACATTTCATGCTAAGTATAGACTGAGAGTTAATGCCGTTTCATACAAAAGAGCAAACAACTGAAATTATTTTTAATTTCAATATTTGCTGCAAGTTTTATAGCCTCCATGGTCCACAAAATATGTCCAATATTGACGCGGAAAGTCAAAGTTTTCGATGAAACTCTGAAATTCGAAACTGGAAATAAAATAGTCGAAAGTAATACACTTTTATCATTGCTATATAGGGTTCTTGTCAAGTTTTACGTCAATTGTCAGCAACGAAACCAAAACTTCACGTATCCATGAACCGTCAAGGAGGAAATCCAGGTTTTGGTTTTCATTACCTTCCATCTCGATCTTATACTGGTAAGATTTTTGTTTATGTTTTTACAAAGTATGCGTGTTTGCTATTTTTTCAACTGGAAAATCAATGATTACTTCATGTATACAAAAGAAATTGTACCTCACCAGACTGTAGTGTGACGCACATTTATACTTATTTTTTGTTCCGTGGAGATGTCGGCCTATGGTAAAAGAAGTTTATAACTTGTATGTTATCGTAATTCTCTAGTATTCTTGTCAATCAAACTTAAAAGTAGTCCTATAACTTTAAAAAAATTGGAACTTAAACAAAATCGATTATCATTTTAGTCACATATATCATCATATTGTAACGGTCGTGGGGATAACCACATACCATTGTGGGCTCACTGTTCAAGTTTAAACGGAGAGTCAACCACATGCAGTAATTTATATTTATAGGTTATGTGATAGAAAACTTTGTAAAAGGAGATATCGAGGTTTAAAAAGAGAGAATAATGTACGTTTAGAGAGACTGTAATGTTGTCAATGTGTGATGTCGTATTGTCTCTATAGCAGGTCTAAACCTCTTTGCTTTTTCTTCATTTTTTCAAAGTGAATGTAATCAGTGTTGATATTGACCAAACACAGTAATTACATCTATTTTAAGAATGTCAATATTTTAATTCATTTCATACAAAACCTTGCATATCTATGACAGAAAATAAAATTAAAGAAATAAGAAGGACAAACAACTATATGATATCTTTCAAACAGAATTACCATTTTCGTATATTATAATCATATTCATATGTTTGTGTAAGATGTTCATACCAGGTATCCGTATATCATATTGGTCAATGGTATTGTTGAGTTGACTATACCCTTTTAACTTCTGATTTGAGCTGCAGTATTTATTCATTATCTTTTTTTTTCTTTCTTCTTTTCTGTCTATATTTTAAAGAAGATAAAATGCCCCTTTTGTTAGTTTGATGACTTCAAATAGTGCTTTATTAAATAAGAACTGAACTTGTTAGAGTTTTGTTTTTGTACTATTTTATAAAACAAACAAACTTGAAATTAAAATATACATCTTATATTATCTTAGTACCGATGAAATATCCATTCTTTATTCTAGATACCAGAATTACAACTCAAAGAAGAAAGAGAAATAAGATAACAGCAACAAAAGCAATGGAGTCTCTGCCTATATCAGACGCTGACGATAATAAGTTAAGGGTAAGTTGATTAAATATGTTACGTCGGTTACTCAAAATTATTGGAATGTAGCGTAAATAATAAATTAAAAATATTCTTTGCGTCTATACGCTTTTACAGTGTGTATTATAGAAGCTTTCATTATAAGCTTTGATTTCTCTGAAAATTAAGCAAACTCTGATTAGAATTCTCTGTAAATTTGTATACAATTCTACAGCAAAGCTCGTCCCTTGTTTTAAGTATATTAATTACTTTTGGTGTAATGTTTATTACTCTGTAATCTCCCATCACGAATATTTGGTCTCATTCTGACGACTATCTGAATGGCATTTGATTGATATCTGTGTAATTTTAACATAAATTATTCATTTCAGTTCCTTAAAAAAAAAACAGACAAAAATAACCAAAATAATTCATTACCGTAATCAATTGATGATCAATTGTCCAATGATTGACCTTTTCTTTTATTTAAATGTAAATAGAATACACTGCAATTCACAGCTCCTTGATATAAGAGTTGTCAAAATTTGCATTTCGTGATTATATCTGATCGTGAAATATTGAGAAATTTTAAAAACAAGGGGGGGGGGGGGGGAGGTGGGCGGACGGAGGAAGGAAGAAATTCAAGGTTGCCCAGATTAGCTGTTAATATATAATAAGATTTGTATGCAGGGATACGTTTGAAACACGTGTATTGTCACGAAGCACATGCGTACACACTATACTTTGTACCGACATATGTACTGACACACATCAATATATGCGTAGGAGGCGGGGTGGGGGTGGCTGGGGCCCCAACTGAAAGAAAAATAAATTGGAATGTGTTTTTCAATGGTTAAACTTATTATTATCATTATTATTGTAACGACTTCCTGAAAAATGATAACCAATATGGAAGGGTAATATATTTTGGTTAAAGTTTTCGGCAAAGTCGTTACAGCCCCCCCCCCCCCCCCCCCCACCAATCAAATTGGGCTCCTACGCCTATGCACAGCAATATACGTTTCTCTTTTACTTGCCCGGCGCTTTGTGTTCGAATTATAGTCAAATGTGGTATTTGGAATTGTTCTCTGTTATTGTTCAGAGAAAGAACAAAGTAGGTATTGTTTCACTTTGTAAAGGAGTTTATTCCATTACATAAGCCGATTCACGTGGTCGCAATGTATTGTAAACCTGTATTTTGCCTTAGACAACTTTTTTTCTTGGTATTGTCAGTCATTGGATATAGCTACCGTTGGTTCACATTACACGCCGTTTCATGATTTCAAATGCGGGTCAAGTCTGATAACATTTCAAACAGACTCTACTCTCGTTCATCATATATATCTTAAGTTTCTTTATTTCATTTATAATTTATTCTTATTTTTTCCCTACAACAATATAAAAATCTCTCGCTCTCTCTGTTTGTATAAGTTGCTATACACAATACTTGTGAAAGTGCTCTGAAGAAACTTTGGAGCTTAACAAATTAACGAGGGGAGGGAAGGTGGGGCAGGAAGGAGGGGGTGGGGAAGTCTTTGTCAATTTTGCAGAGGGATTTCGTTATTTCCTATAAACGACTTCATTTTCGTCGAGGGCACAGCAGGATAAGCCAACGAATGCTCCGATACTTATGACATTATTATAATGGATGTTAATCTCGTCCTGACACCGAATGTAAAAACAAGCTTTACTGCTGGTCTTATACCTGCGGTCATCAATTTGATCACAGACACTGTTAGTATTAATAAAAGGCAACTGTCACAGGACATAAGCTATATTCCGCCTCGTCATGTTGGAAGTCAAGAGATCTTCATTTGGCGCATGTGCAGTTATAGTGTCATGAAAGGACTTAAAACATGGGCGGATCTAGGATTTTCTAAGGAAGGCGGTGTGATAAGTTGAGTTTGCTGAAGCCGATTCCCGTGTTGGGGGGGGGGGGGCTCTAGGAGGGATCCTCCCACTGAAGATGTATTCCGACTCGTATATATACACTGCCCAAAGTCTAAAAGATATATTCTTCACTTTGTGCACGTGTGTGTATATAGGTGGTATCATTATTAGGGGCGATTTGTCACATTGGATATATCCAATGTGTGTATATAACGGCATTTAACTTGCATTGTTTATCATCATCACTATACACAAAGCAAGAGTGTTACCAATGACATTAAAATATGTAATACGTCTGATATTAGCGTCTTCAACATCAGTTTGTCGAATACTATTGTGTGTTTGTTTTTGTTTTTTTGGCTCTAAAATATTTTGCTAGACGAGACTTGATCTTAACTTATGACATAGGTTACCGTGATTATTTAAAGACTACTGTCTTTACATAATCACGGTAACCATTTAGTAAATATAGCTTCATACATGTGTATTTAGGCTATTAATAGCCCGGGCCACATGATACGTTATACTATCACTAGAAACTTGATATCGGACATTCAGATACTAAGCATGGAGCTGCCATATATGATGTTTCTTTTGAATACTTGTGGCTGTGGTTACTCTGTGATAAATGATATATGCCATCTTTAAATTCATCTTTCTGAAATCTAGTACACCAATTTCTTCCCCCTGCAGATCATCGATAGACCCATGTCAATTAGTTACAGTAACATGCATACGTCGCATAGGTTAATTGATCAGATTGTGAAACAGTTGATATAACGCTGTGCCAATCGTCAATGTCAATTATATGTAATAATCGTAAATAAATGTCGACAAACTCTTCGATGCAATTAAGTATGATATATACGTTAATGTATACGTATATAACGACGTACACGGGACATGGGTCATTAATTTACAAGGGGGAATAGAACAACTTCAGATTCCTTTCGTCGTTTATAGATTGATAAATCACAGGGAACTGATATATGTTCCACTAACGATCTACAGTATCTCTATATAAACGTAATAATTAACATGGACAGCTGCATGCATGGTCTGCGTGATTCTATCAGTCTTAATTCGTGGTAATAAGTAATGAGGTTGCCCTGGGAAGTTCTTCGCATTTGGGTATATTATTTCGTACAAAACGTTGGATATCAGCTATATATATATATATATATATATTTGAGATAAGCTCGATTTTTGTTGTTGTTGCCTTCTCCCTGTGCTTTATTACTGCAATCACACGAAATCGGTGACACGTATATGGTTTGCTTTTTCGCTTGTTAAGTTGTGATGATTAATTCCAGTGTTGTCGTATCGAGTAAGAGTATCCATCTGTCGAAGCCTATTCCATAAGTGCTGTCGTATATCAATTAACTATATAGTTGTTATAACTACAGCTGCGTGTCAAGATACGATACAGGAGAGACACGATAGGAATGATCGTTATCATCATGCGATAATTGATAGATACAGGACAGAGGGATGATTGGTCCTTATAGTTATGATGATTTAAAAACAGAAGGCCTGCAGCTAATAGAGAGATATCACCATGCAGATGTCATCTCAGTCTATAGGCCCGTGTCTCTCGACACATCTCTTTTAGAAAGAACTATTTCAATCCGCACATCGATGGTACAGCTTTATCGCGGAAAGATACGTTGATATTTAAAGTATAGGTGCCTAGTATAGTATAGTAAGTATATAGTATTGCCTATTCATAACTATATTTCCACACTTCACCCATGATCACTCTCTGTCTACTGGACCAGCAATGTTCTGCTGCACATCTCAACAGTCATCATCATACGTGGAAGAAATGGGTGGAGTCGGCGGGGGGGGGGGGGGGCAGCCCTGTGGAAGGTGGAGATGGATAATGGGCTTGTGCATGGAAATATAGGATACAGAGTAATGTATTGAATTGCTCGTTTACATGATGCAGTTTATGCAAACTCAAGATTTATAAACAAAAAGGGACCCGGTGACGTAATTGTACTCGAATTCACCCTCATAAATATGTAGTCGTTCTCGTACTCAGTGCAATTGAGAACCAGAATGGTTGCCTTTGACAAATATGTTACCGGGACCCCCTTTTGAACTGTTCATATATCCCATATGTTATCGGCCTCCTCCGTGTCTTCGTAGGCCCTTAAATTGACCCGGGCTGTTCACCCTAACCCCCCCCCCCCCCACACACACACACTCACTCGTCAGACATGCATATATAGTCATATGTTGTGTTGTGCGTACCACAAAGCAAAAATCAATAGCATGGAATGAAACCACCAAGTACCACAGTGACAGTAGAGCCGTATAGTAATTCCTTCGTGTTTATATGTGCAGTATATATCTACGTTGAACCAGCTAATATACATTCTAACGTTGAGTGAAACCACCATGTACCACAACAGTACCGTATAGAATTGCCTTCGTTTTATATGTGCATTATATATCTACGTTGAACCAGCGTACACATTATGAATGTTAAGTTGTTTGCTTTATTTTGCTTCGTCCCGTACAGGTCAGTTTAGATCTAAGTACTGGTCAATCGAGCGCACGACTACGCAGAGCTAAAACAGAGGTCAACATGACGTCACTGGTAGGACTCAAAGATGACCATACGTCCCGTGTAGCATTCCCAAACATTGAAGACATACAACGAAGAACAATTTTCTCGAGACCATCTTATTCTAGAAGTAGATATAGGGAAATACGGAAACTCAACTCACCCGCAAATCAGCTTAACGTGGTAAGCTGCATCTCTTTCGTATAAGCGCAGTGACGAAAGGAAAATTTAGATAATATTCAGGAAAACGAAGTTATTATATTGCACTAATAATAATGATATACTATAATGTAATTGATAGAGTACACGTTACTCGCGTTTACCTTGTACCTTAAACTTGTACTTATACTCTTACTAATGTCAAGGGAAATGGAACACTTACTCATATTGTTGTTTGTTGTTTTGTACAAATCTGATATGAGTTAAAGTGTAAGTATAGCCAAACAGTGTAGATTTTGCTTTGGCGCTGTCGCAAAATGCGAATTGCATAGCAGACGCCAGATATGCTTCATATGCATATGTCATTACTATGGCCATTGGCTCTGTGTCAGACACGTAGCACAATACTACAACACCGTGAGTACACCGTGAGTACAAGTAGAAGTTCCCATTGTACAGTACGAGTATAAGTACAATATTCTAAAGGCTCGAATACGAGTACACATGCATAATCTTACACTAGTATCAATAGCAGATTACATACTATAGCGTACAACTAAACGCCAGAGTACGCTAGATTACGTGTGCAGGGGCGGATCCAGGGGGGGGGCCGACCCGGCCCCGGCCCCCCCTTTTTGGAAATCAGTTGCGTTTTTTTTTATGTGGGAGTACTTTAAATTCCTAATAGGCATAACTTGGTGAAAGAAAAGCCTAATATATATCCAGCTGTTCTTCCCTGAAACGCGATCGTTTTTATTCCAAATTTGAAACTAAGGCAATTACCAGGCCTACGCGACATCACGTATTAATTAGATACGGCTCAGTACTATAGTGCTGACTATTACTGTCAGGGAAAATCAATGCACAGTTAGCAAGTATATCATAATTATCTGAATGAAACGGGGTGTAGGCGGTTTTACTCTATCTAACGCAACGTAGTCGCCAAGAACCTGAAGTATTTTTAAGGGAGGGCCCAAGGAACATGAACTTATAGCATGCTCCTCGTGGTGAAGCATAATTGCACCTATAGGTGAATTGAGTGTACTGTTAATAGTAGGAGAGACTAGTGTAGGTTCTTATGACCAACTAGACCGGTTTCTGCTCTCAAACTTTATAGGAGCTTCATCAGTAGTAGCCTTTGAATATTTTATATTCGGCCTGGGCGTCTCGTTCTCAAAATGCATCTATTTTCTGTGCACGAGTTTTTATGGGCTCATAATGCAGCTATAAGAGCATCTAAAAGAGCTTCGTGTGAACCTTGAGAGTCAGCTGATTCTTCGTTAGTATGAAACCTTGAGTTAACAAGTAAACCTTTGAGATTTTGGTTTTATTTTTTGATTTATTATATTATATATAATAATTTGGTCGCTGTCGGCAAATTTTGGGTCTGTCGGCAAAAGGAGAAAAGGTGAAGAGAGCGGAAGGGGAAGAAAGAAGGAAAGCTGAATAGAGAAAAGGAGAACGGGAACTTCTTTATCGGTTATTTCGATTTTCCAGTTCTTCATCTGATAAACTCATTCACCAATCCAATCACCCGACGCCTGCAAGTTAAAAACCTCTCGGCAAATAACTGATCATGTCACGGCCGTCAGTATAGCTACTGTAGCCAGGCTCAGCTAGACGAGTGCCAGAATCGCCGGCAACTCAGTGAAAGAAATGGAATTGAAGGCTTCCGTATAGGCCGTAGCCCATGAGTCGTGCTATCGTGTGACAACGTGTTGTTATTATCCTCTGTTCAGAATGACGTCATCGCAGATGTCATTCGTTCTCCGTGGAAAACTTAAGGACACGGCTCACGAATTGTACACAATTTTTAACGTTTCTCGCTTGTATATCAATGAATGTTGTTATTTCTCATTACCGGAAAGTTTTCTGAACATTTTCAACACGAAGTTTCACTATTTCAACGATCGGTGAAAGAGAAAACACAGTTCGATAATTGGTCCCAATTAATTCTTCTTCTGCCGACTGCCATAAAAATAATATCGAAATGGAAATTCTACGGTGCCAAATTTGACTTAAAATATGCACCAGATTGCATCTAAGGACGTTTCAAAACTAAAAATTTTCCAAAGGGGAGGGGGGCACCCCCTCCCCTTAGACCCCTCCCCCATTTCAGTCACCACTTCCAGATCCGTCGGCAAATCAAATTTGACTTAAAATATGCACCAGATTGCATCTAAGGACGTTTCAAAACTAAAAATTTTCCAAAGGGGAGGGGGACACCCCCTCCCCTTAGACCCCTCCCCCATTTCAGTCACCACTTCCAGATCCGTCGGCAAATCAAATTTGACTTAAAATATGCACCAGATTGCATCTAAGAACGTTTCAAAACTAAAAATTTCCAAAGGGGAGGGGGAAACCCCCTCCCCTTAGACCCCTCCCCCATTTCAGTCACCACTCCCAGATCCGTCGGCAAATCAAATTTGACTTAAAATATGCACCAGATTGCATCAAAGGACGTTTCAAAACTAAAAATTTTCCAAAGGGGAGGGGGACACCCCCTCCCCTTAGACCCCTCCCCATTTCAGTCACCACTTCCAGATCCGTCGGCAAATCAAATTTGACTTACAATATGCACCAGATTGCATCTAAGGACGTTTCAAAACTAAAAATTTTCCAAAGGGGAGGGGGACACCCCCTCCCCTTAGACCCCTCCCCCATTTCAGTCACCACTTCCAGATCCGTCGGCAAATCAAATTTGACTTACAATATGCACCAGATTGCATCTAAGGACGTTTCAAAACTAAAAATTTTCCAAAGGGGAGGGGGAAACCCCCTCCCCTTAGACCCCCCCCCATTTCAGTCACCACTTCCAGATCCGTCGGCAAATCAAATTTGACTTAAAATATGCACCAGATTGCATCTAAGGACGTTTCAAAACTAAAAATTTTCCAAAGGGGAGGGGACATCCCCTCCCCTTAGACCCCTCCCCCATTTCAGTCACCACTTCCAGATCCGTCGGCAAATCAATTCTCCACACCCCCACCCCAACAAAAAAACCTTCGCTACGCCCCTGAATAGGAAGCAAGAAATAATCCACAAATTCCGATATATTTTCGGTCGGTGATCCGTTTCCGCTTATTATCGGGCCCTCCCTTAAAAATACTTTAGGTTCTTGGCGACTACGTTGCGTTAGATAGTGTAAAACCGCCTACACCCCCTTTCATTAATAAGTATATCATAATTATCTCATTGAACATATCTTGTTTATGTTTTTTCTTGGGGTGAATCTGGCGTCATAATTTTCGCACAAAAGAAAAAACGAATCGACGCAATAATAGTGTATCCATTGTACATGCACTGTTGAGCGTTCTTAAATATGTGTCTATCGAGCAAAAATATGTGCACAAAAAAGCGTGTCTGCAACGTTTCTGGTTTTTCACCATTTTGCATCTAAGCACTCAAAATTAACCAAAAATTTCCAAGCGGAGGGGGCCCCTCCCCCTAGACCCCTCCCCCAGGACGCAGATCACTAAAGTGCTACCATCGGGATGTCGGCCCCCCCTTTCTCAAAATCCTGGATCCGCCCCTGGTGTGCGACTACAGATGACGACTCACTTCAAAGTTACATATCTACCGCCGTGTGTGAATATAGGCTGAGTATTAAAAGTAGATTAGAAGTAACTGAGTATACAAAAATTGTCTGCATATTTTCGATATAACCTTTATGTATAGTTTAGTAAGCTAAAACTTCCATAATTTTCCGTGTACGTTATAAAATGGAAAAGTATTTTACATCTGATCCAAATAAACTAACGATTGACTGTTTCGAATTAAATTCACGAAAGCCCTCGTCATAGTCTTTTATGAAGAAAAAAACAACGAAAATCTATTTTCGCTCTTGCAGAATGAAACCTTTACAGCGGTTGACATTAAAGACGACGAATGTGTAGACGTTTATGACGTCACAGCACGTGATCCTCAAGTATTCGTTCAAGTGGAGTCGTTGCAACATCGTGATGTATTCGTAAGTTGATGTCGCGTTGTTATGTATAGACTAGCTTAAAGCCCCCGTTATGCATCCAATCTCGACGGTCTAACCGGCGATCTCTTTTCAGTACCATTGTGTAGTAAGTATTCACAAAAGTTCTGGGCTTATTCGCACAGATCGAGTGAATGAAAAATTCAAACCAAAACAAAGGTTATTGTTATTGTTGCCATATGTTATTGTTTTGGTCGAGGTGAAACATTAATCGGAAGCATGCTTTTATCTTGTATGAATTGTATCTAAAAATATTGATCTTGGAATTGACGATCAACAATGTAGTCTCAGTTTTGTCAGTAGAGTTGCAAAACTCATTATAATTCACAAAGAATATTGTTCTTCATTATTACTACTGCTTTTTAAATTGATTTGCTGCAGGGGTTATCGACGTTAAAATATTGATCTTGGAATTGACCATCAACAATGTAGTCTCAGTTTTGTCAGTAGAGGTGCAAACCTCATAATAATAACAATGAATGTTTTAATCATTAATATTCGTGTTTTTTTTCATTTGATTTTGCTGCAGGGTTTATCGACGTTAAACATTGATCTTGGAATTGACCATCAACAATGTAGTGTCAGCCTTGTGAGTAGAGGTGCAGAACTCATCATGATTCGCAAGGAATGTTTCGTGCGATTTACGACTGCTAAAGTACGTCGGAATCTAATGACTTTGATAAGGGCGTATCCTTCTAAGAGAACTCTACAGAACAATCTACAGGACCATACGAATTGGGTGAGATACAAAGCCGAAACCATGGGAAATATATTGGCTGATAAAGTGTTGGCGAAAGAGTAAATTGGGCTGATTTAATAACAAGTGATGTGCATACCAGCTAAAAGCTCCTCGGTTATTATAATGCGGTGGCGGGGAAGGGTGGGGTGGGTGGGGATGGGGTGGGAAAGAAAGATACTGCGGGCAAGGGTTCAGGGGTGACGTCAACCTCTGTGGGC
The DNA here is from genome assembly GCF_037975245.1 of Apostichopus japonicus. NCBI lineage: Eukaryota > Metazoa > Echinodermata > Holothuroidea > Aspidochirotida > Stichopodidae > Apostichopus > Apostichopus japonicus. The sequence goes on from NC_092574.1 coordinate 18,149,698, forward strand.
AACTTTTGTCTAGTGATTGATCACCGAGAATTATTAACTATTGTACTTCTCACAAGGAGCATACATGAAACCTGTTGTTGCCATGGTAATCTAACTGATCATGACCACAATATGTAAATGAGGCTATATCCTGTTCTCACATTCTTCTTCTTAATCCGTTTATCGTTGGGTGGTGCACTTTATACGATGCAATCCCCGGTTGCGGTTGCACGTAGCTGCGGTTAAGTATAATTGCTTCTATAGAGTGATGGAATATGAATTGCAACAGTGAACACAGTTTACTTTGATTTCGTTACCATGGAAGTGTTCTACATTAACAAAGCTTTCCAAATTCGATGTGTCCATTTATGTCGTGCACAGTGAGTTTGAAGGAAGTTACTGAATTCACAGAGTTTAACAGATTTTGAGGGCAACCTGAACGTTTCCATAGCAACCAACAACAGGGTTGATTCGAGGCTTAACTTGACCATTGAACTAATTGTTCTTTGTCATTTTTTCAAGGAGGTAACTTCTTTTAATGTTGAATGTCTGACTATGTATAGTTCTATGAGGCTTGACATGTACCAAGCTGATAGTGCGATTAAAGTTGCAAAAATATTTCTGGATCTCGCCTTTCTCTTGTTCTTGACTCCCAGTAAACCTTTTTAATGGTCGTTTTTTGTAGATTGAAGAGTCTCATGACGCAGGTTTACCGCTTAGAAAAATATTTGACTTTTTTGCACTTTTTTAAGTGCGTGACAGGGCTCGGACGTGCTATTTGGTCAATTTGCATGTGTCATAAGATACGAGGAAACTTAAATTCGATAATTACTCATCCGCTTCTAAGAGACTCTCATGAAAGGAAAGGGGGGGGGGTGGGAATCAATATTTAAGTTATAACCCTTTCTTCCCTTTCTCTTTTATTAAAATCATTCGATGATAACCAAAGACCTAGGAATCAAAATGGTTGATAAAAGCACTTTCCCGTTGACAGTTTTCGTAAGTTGTTATGTTGATGACTTTTGAGTACAATATGAAGATTATGTAATTGCTGTCCCTATAGCAACAGTGAGCAATCCCCATTGGATCATATTTCCACCCGATACACACAGAGAACACGGTTAGTGATATAAATTTTAAAGTTTTTGAAACTGGAACGTGCTATAAATCGGTAACGTGTGCTTACTAGGATTACAGTAAGAACTGAGGATCTGTGTCATTCAATCAAATCCAGTTTTGGGATTTGTTGGGATTACACATATTTTCAGTTCTTACTCTAAACCTAGTAGCACATGCTACCGAATTATCAGATTTGTCAGCACAATCCAGTATTTACTGTGGTACAAAACTTTAAGATTTACAATAGTTACTTTAATCTCTGTGCGAATCGGTTGATATTTCAAATAACGCATTGTTTGCAGAAATGCACGGTTCTATTATGTAATATTTATATAAATAAATAAATATATATATATATATATATATATGTATATGTATATATATATATATATATATGTATATATATATATACATATATATATATATATATATATATATGTATATATATACGTGATAGATCGATTGACTCGTCAGCTTGGCGGTGATGTCTTACAAAATACTGTTAATTTACTACCCGGGTTTTCTATATTTATGTATCGAAAGATCGTTTGAATGTCATTTCAATGAATACTTAACTAAACATGTACATTATAATGGTTATACTTCTTGGTTTTGACATATGGGGTGTATGCATGTAGCGCCGGTAAAGTATCAGTAACAACAGCATGTTAATTTTAAAACCAGATATGCATGTATGTATTTTTGATCATCCTGCACGCAGGAACTCGCGAAGAAGCCTCATTGGCTTATCAAAGCCGCAAGCTGACCGAAGTCAGTCTCTTACATTCATATTTAAGGTCCATGATTATGAATTGTCAATTGTCAACAACTATGTAACTGGATGACATACATTAATCTTGGAGTGACGCGAACTCGGGACCTTGTGACTGAAATGCACCGGCGTTTACCACTGAGCTAACACTCATTGTTACGGTATGTTACGGTTACGGTTTGTTACGGTATGTTACGGTATGTTTCAAAATCAGCATAATCAGATATCACCTCAACATGTTACACCTCAATATCAGACGGTCAAGACTAAAATCAAAGGCATTTGTTAATCGGAGAAACGTTTACTATGGTTTGAGCCCGACATATGTATATAATATAATATAAAATTTCAGAATATATATCAAACATGTCACAATAAATTTATACATCACAGTTTAACATCATCACTGTTTGGATAAGTTGTACTGAAATACCAGTATGTATGTCAGAGAGTCAACATTAGCACATTACACAATTTAAATTATAAAAAACGACAAATAAAAAATGTCCCATTTCACACATTACAAGAGTCGTATTTTGCTAGTGAATTAAAAAACATTCTTCCAATTCTATATAAGAGTGTCCTTAATTTTTTATTTATTTAAAAAGTACCATTATATGTTGAGAAACTAAAAAGAGGTTCCTTAAAGGGTGTTCTTCTCAGGCTATTCGTTGACAAATACACAACAAACGGTATAAGTTTCGTTTACATGAAACGCATTCCAATACTAGAAATTTGCGGTTCAGAAGGTCTATTTCGTCGGAACCGTTTTGATGTGATTTTGCGGTTTGCATCGTCAAATCAAAGTCATATGTCCAACTGCCCTTCGAAGTATTTGACCCCCTCCCTCAGATTGAACCCTCTTCCGCCGCCTCTATCCTGCCCTCCTCTCGTTCGTGTTCGTCCGATACAACTCCAACTCCTGGCCCAAACTTTAATTTTGCAGGAAATCCAATAGGTTGGGAAAAAGCTACTCAAACTTAACAAAATAGAAACAAATTTTCAGTGTTCAATATGAATGGTATATTGCTTTATACTGCGGCAGAGGTGATGTTAAAAAAAAGCCTTTCTTTAAAAAGAGCTTCACTACTCTATGGTTGACCTCGCTGTATATTCCTTTAGGGACCCTGTGGGTGTATGTTGATATATAAAAAAAAATATCACTGGCGCCAACGGGCACGTTTTTCGTCATTGGGCATTTCTGCCACCCCAAATATGGAAAGCCAAATATTCGTCCTCATTATAGTTGACACAACGGATTTGTACTCCGAAGATAAATGTAGGATTTTGATGAATGACAAGGTTATTAGAGAGGCTTCATTACTCCCGGATCTATGGCCATTTTAATTTGGCAATTTCCCTAATTGCCAAGTCCAGAAAAATAGACATGCGCATGGCTAAAGAACCGGTGTGTGTTTTCGTTTTTCTTTTCTTCTTTTGTTTTGAAAATTAATTTTCCTCTTTTGTCCGGTCTTTCAGTTACCTTTCCTTCTTAGTTGTTCTCTTTTTTTTTTACGAATGGGACTGTGGTGGTGTGTGAGGGGGGGGGGAGTGGGGGAGGGGGTATGGGAGGCTACTCTGTGAATAGATTTTCTAGATGTAAACATTCATATAACAAACCTTCTGTAGATATAGGCTTGGAATGAAAAAAAGCAAAATTGGTAAAAAAGGTAAAAAGTCTACATAGCAAAATTACCATATTTTTAGCTTTTGTTCAAGACATGTAACTCTCTGAAGGTCTCGCAAATTCCAAGACAACTTCTATGTGTCAATTTCTATTTATTTCTTCCATGAAGTCGTATCTTGCATGTCATATCATTGATTATAACACCGTGTATAGTGTATTTATTTCCTTTCGGCATTTAAGACCAGAATAGAGTAAATACAAGTCATTTACAAAAGCCATTGCGGGTGTTAATTAAAAAGATGAAAATTCTATTTTATTGATGTACACTGACACGAAGTAATGGGTTACATGAGGTCAACGTATAGAAATGGTAAAACAGTCGTTTCTTTGTCTTCATGCTATGTTTATCGAGTTAAAAATCATATGAGAATAAATGTAGTCAACATATATAAATGGTAAAAAACAGTCGTTTCTTTCTCAGCAAAATGCCATGATTATCGTGATGAAAGTCATATGACAATAAATGTCGATGTACAGATAAAAAAAAAACACTTTACTACAGAGGTTACATTCGATACGCTAAAAAACAACACACTCTAATATGATAATTCAGAAAATAAGCTTCTCAAAAGAGGCAGTTAACGTCATAGAACTAAGTCTGCAATTGATATTTGTTTAATTATGTACGTTATTAGACTATCATATTTTGAAGAGCTGTCATAAGAAATGAAACATTAAAATAAATGAAAGTCATATCATGTATCTATAATTTTAGCTTCCTTTCTCGTTTCTTTCTTTCTTTCTCTCTTTCTGTTGTCAATTTCAGTATGTCACGTATCGCCATTCGCAAATTTCATGGAGATTTAATTCTGAAGTGAACTGAAGATTATACTATAAGAAAGTGTGAACGTATAGGTGTTGACTATCACTGCATTATTTATTTTTGTTATTTTTTATTTTATTTTTATGATGCATTGACATTTGGTATTATGAATATTATCGTGGCCGCGGGTGTACCTTTACCTCTTCCACGAAGTGATGATATCGATTGGTTAACCTCATTCTCGTATTTTACCTTCAGTTGTAATTTCTTTTAAGCATCAGATTCCCCTCTCCACACTATCCCATCACCATACTACTATATCTATTGTGATTGGATGTTGTGTAATTATGCAAATGTTACACTCAACTAATCAAGGGCGTAGGAACTGGGGGCTGGGGGCACCAGCCCCCCCCCCAGTGAAAAATATGGAGGGACGGAAGTATCATTCCGCCCCCCCCCCCCGCTTCGCAAGTCAGAAAACCCCTTTTTCATTTCCAAATGAGAAAAAAAATCTCATTTGGAGCACCAAATTGCATCTAAGGCCAGGTGAAAATGCAAAATTATATACAAAATGGAGTGGGTGGGTTGAAGTGTGCTACATTGCACCAAATTTTGCATCTGAGGCCACCTGGAAATGCAAAAAAAATCCAAAGGGTAGGGGGACACCCCTCCCCCAGGCCGGCCATCAGTCTTCAGCCCCCCACTCAAAAGTACCTTCCTATACGCCACTGCAACTAATCATCGTACAAGTATAGGCTGCTATACATTCGGTCTGTCGTGACGTAGCCTCACTAAGTCAATTTCATATAGGGTTTTATTGCGTGACGACTAGGTTACTTGATTACACGTTAATGGTAAAATGGTAGTGTGGTACACAAGACCCGCACGTATAATGCAACTGCAAAAATCAAAATATATTTTCCTCTGAGACTTAAAAGAGCTTTACAAAAAAAACATTCGTAAACGCTTCTGCTAGTTAACTGTAATTTGTCCCTAGTTTTCACTGATCTTACTGTGGAATTTATGAGCACAAGCCGGTTTGTTATCGTGATACAGGAATATATATATATATATATATGTATATATATATATATATATATATATATATTCCAACTTTCAGCCTCCACCGGGATTCGAACCACGGGCCTTCCGCTCTGTACGCGGACACCCTAACACTAGGCTATGGACGCTGATTGTATGTCCAGAGGTTCGAAACCGGTAAGGAAGGTCGTAATTCCACTTTAGGCGTTTGTCACCTGTATCGAACAATACTTGTTCTGTTTTTGGTGACATATTTTGCCTTACTCTAGAGATCAAACATGATGCTAACCAACTCGAAAATCATTTGTTATTCCTAAAGCCGGATCTCGAAAGAGATACTTCGAACAGACTTTAGGTAAACGAAAAAGGCAAATGAATATATATAAATGAAAATCGTAATGAGCCGGAACATCAAGAACAGCGAAAAAACTTCCAGCCTCCACCGGGATTCGAAACCGGGCCTCCCGCTCTGTACGCGGACACCCTAACAAACTAGGCAATGGACGCTGATTGTATGTCCAGAGGTTCTAAACCGGTAAGGAAGGTCGTAATTCCACTTTAGGCGTATATATATATATATATATATATATATGTTGATACTAGATGAGACTAGTGGAACACTAGTAGTTGTTACTCGGAGTTTCACGCGTTATAGCGATCTTCAGACAACTGATATAAATACTATACTAACTAATATAAATATATATATATATATATATATATATATATATATATATATATATATATATATATATATATTTATATATATATATATATATATATATATATATATATATATATATATATATATATATATATATATATATATATTGGGGGGGAGGGGATTCATAAATGGGTCAGGTGATTTAACATGTATATAGGCTACGTTTATCTGTCTGTATGTGGTACCTCGGCATGGTGTGCATTGCCACCGTGAATTATGACGTCATGGGCCAACTTCTGGCTATGGATAATGAACAAGCCGTAAAGAGAAAATATTGTAACATCGTCATATGCATATTGACTTATGACTGTTTGAAAGAACAGTGTTTGAAGAAATACAAATATGATGTAAAATGTCAAAAGCTATGACGTCAGTGGTCCATGCACTTTAAAGTAGATTGGTCGTAGAATGATCGATGTGCCTCCGGGGTGATGACATCATAGTAGTCACGTGCCCAAAGTTTGGGACGCGATCTTCATATCATCGGATTAACCTCTTTGTTCAGTTGTTATCAGTGTGGCTCTTTAAATCGATATATGATCCGTAAAATTCCAAAAGAAGAAGCAAAAATAAAAATAAAATCCAAAGCGACCGAGTTTCAGGAAAGTCAATTTCAGCATCAATTGCACTTACTATGGTATTGTTAAACATTTGATACTGCGATAGCCTTTGGGAAAGCAACTTTGTATTCCCGCGAAACAACAAAGTACATAGTCTTTAAATCCTGATGCTATAGACATTACCCTTAGGCATGAAGCATTACTAGTGAAACATTCATTATACCAACCACAATTTAATCATTTCCTCTCTATACCAGATACAGTTGAGTGGTATAATATGCCTTACCGTGTATCTCCCCCCCCCCCCCCCCCAAAAAAGAAAGAAAATATGTCTCCTTAGATTTCTGTTTCACTCTTAGTGAGATTATTGTGTGCTGATGAATTAGCCTATAATATATATATGTGTCTGAGTGGAGTTTAATATGAGTATCGAAAACGATGAAGAATAATTTGGCTACTGGGAAAAATGGTTAGATGTTTTGCAAACCATGCTCTCTCTAGAGCATTTGTAAATAATTGCTTGCGGCATGAGGACACCAACGGAAAATTAGTAACAAAAGCACAATTAATTTACCTCTCTTCATTCTTTCATTAAATTGTACGTATACAAAACAGAAGATAGATATTTACAAATGTTTCCACTGATGAAAACCAAGAAAACAAACACATAATATATAATAAAATAAATGAATGAACTGTATCGCATGAAAGTCTCATCTTGAAGCTACATTCGAAAGTAATTACCGCAAATATGTATTTTTTTAATCAAAACTTTTTTTGTTTCATAAAAAGTGAAAATATTGTATGCATTATAGCCGATACATGTCGGAGAAGCTCGTTATCACCTTTGACCCTATATCCTTCGATTTGATTCGTTTTTTTTCTGTCTTTTCCATCTCATGAGATGTGGAATAACTTCCTCTACGTATAGCAACAACTTCATAGTAGTTAGTAATTGCAAGTAGCCTGCGTGTTTAAAATGTTTATGATGATTAAAGGAAAACAATCTTGAGGGATTCTTGATTTATGTCATGATAAATTACCTTAACCGCTCCCCATATAGATTGTCCGCGGATAATGGCCTATATAATTTATTTTTAATTATCAATAAACATCAATGAAAGACTTATTAGAGAATCTATAGTTTTACAAATATTTAAGCAAAAGGAAATATCGAGTCAAGTAAATAGTAGATGATCGCATAATATACGTCATCTTCGTGGAAATCTGTCTCTTGTTATTACGTCACAATCGGGCATTGCGTGCAAAATAACTATAGGTTCATATCATTTCCTGATGTCGACGAAAACAAATTTCTTTACTGTGAATGAACCCTCCAGAATCTCAATCAATCTATTGATTTGAACTTGAATGGTTTAAAGAAAACTTGATTAGTTCGAAAGTTATATATGAATCAACAGGAATATCTAAAGACTCTGCAGGATCTGGAGGATTTGTAAAAAAAAAACAATATACCCCAAAAAAATAAGAGGTGAAATGAGGTACATGACTATGCTTTATATTTCACTTAATTGCATGCTTTCACCTTAGATTAGACAGATTTCCAAGTTTACTTAAGCGGTTATGAAGCCTCCACTAATACACATATGACTGTATTGTGTTTATATTGAAATCGGATGAAAGTTTTTAAAGAAACACACATAGCCTACAAGGACCAACTGTTTTCTTTGTCACATTTTGGTAGCAACACCTGTGGCTTTGTATAACTAACCAATGAGAGTATATTACGCACTTGTTACCAGTACACAGTACATATAGGTATATGTTAAATTAGTAAAGATCAACACCGCCAGAAAAATTCCACTTCACGACCGGTTTCGTCCTTTTGGGTCAAGATGAAGGTAGGAGCCGAAACCCTAACCTTCGTGTAACATACCTAAATCCGTACCACCCTGCCACATGTGTCACAGACCTTAATCCTTTTCCACTCGGCCACAGTGATTATACTGGTGTGTGAATGCGTATTAACGGCTTTGTAAAACTCGATAAGAAACTCAATGCTATGTATATATATATATATATATATATATATATACATATATATATATATATATATATATATATATATATATATATATATATATATAGCATATAGCATAGGATATCTTAAGCCTTTGTCAATTTTAATATTTTATTTTAATTATTTATTTTTAGTCTGTAAATGCTATTTTTAAAATGGCATCCCATATCTTTTTGTAGCACGGTTAACAATAAACAATCTCAATAAATAGTATTGATAGCATACTAACACATCAAATATATTTTAAGTGATATGGCCGGTGTGTATCGGTTTTATAAGCATAACGAGTGGTAGTTGTGGAATGAGAAAGTGCCCCTCTGATGTTGTGCCCACCCCCCTGACTTTTTGGAAGCTTCCTACCCCCTGACAATGGGTCAACCTCTCAGGTGGGATACACACATATACCGTACTCTAGTTGTGCCCCGCATCCTACTTAGAGCATCAGGGGTTACGGCTTTGCACAGTTTCAGCTCAGTGCATATAACTTAGAGAGATCTTCCAAGAAACTTAACAACCGGAAATGAGAGCTGTCAACTCTATATTTTTCCCGTAAAATTAATTTGGCCTGTATTCCGATGTTTGATGTTTCGACAACCATGGAGTGAAAGACATTTCTTATCACCAGTCGTCTGCTTTATCAGCACGGCTTAACCTGATCAGTAATTGCTATTGAAGACAAGAAAAGCCATGTTGGTACTTTGTGGTTCAGTTCAGTTCTCTCGAGGAAAGATAGATTCATAAACCTTCTCCGATTCGACGTGTGAAAATGGAGTCCTTTAAAGTTCATCTTTGTCGAAACTTTGCAAAATTTTCAAGTATTTCACCTAATCAATTGGGGGGGGGGGGGGGCGTGGGGGATATATTGCGAAGGATAGAATTACACATCCTCTTCAACAACATCCTCTCTTCAACACGTATTTAGTTGAGGAGATCATTTCTCTTGCCGAATGTGTTGCTGTGTATAAGCTAAACCATGAAATCTAACTATATAACGACATTTGTTTTATTTGACGATATGGGATCATTGGAAACATAGTACTGTACAATTATTTCTTCGGAGATAATTTCAACTGTTTTTCAACAGCCATTATTTTGCTTAACAGTGCAATATGTGACTTCATCATTATAACTATGAAGAATGCGATGTTTATGAATTTTTCAAGATCGGTTGCATTCAATAATTACGTTCTTACTAACGTTTGGCCTCTGTGAAAAACAAAATGGTTAAATTCCCAGAAATGAATTACTAAACTTCCCAAAAATAAACAAAACGCTTTATATGATGTGAAAAATCTTTATCGCCATCGATTTTATTAAATTATAGGCTTAATTAATAGGTTCCCGTAATTACTGGTAAATTATGCCAAACCAAATTCTACCAGATAGATCGGTTAGTTACTGAGATGGCTTTTATATATATATATATATATACATATATATATATATATATATATATATATATATATATATATATATATATATAAGAATTGAATGTGTAACAAGTGGTATGACAGATATATAGTATATCAATAAAGAATAACACACCAGAAAAATTCCACTTCACGACCGGTTTCGTCCTTTTGGGACTCATCAGACGAAGGTAGGAATCGAACCCCGGATCTTCGTGTCACGAACCTAAGCCCGTACCACTCGACCACAGTGATTCTACTGGTGTGTCAAAGCGCCAGGGGTGCACTCTGTACAATCTTAATACTTGGGTAATACGCCATTAATGACAGTTATTCAAAGCCATAGATATATATATATATATATATATATATATATATATATATATAAATGACAATCGTATATATATATATATATATTCTGGTATGTGTGTGTGTGTGTGTGTGTGTAAAGCGGGAGGCTAGGGTTCTCCGACTCACTACAATTTCAATTACACACATATATATATATATATATATATATATATATATATATATATATATATATATATATATATATGCTGCCAAACTAAGTTTTCGTGGCTGTTGATAAAATGAATTTAAATATCCTGTGATGGCGTTCACGTCACGGACTCAGTGGTTTGTAACCGATTTACCTTATCATTTCCGCGTTTAGATCACGTATAGCTGACTAGTCTATTGTTTTTCATAGTCAGTCACGTGTTTATAACATCTAATCAAAATGAAATCACATATCTGAATCTCGATGGTTAAAATACGAATTACTGTAGGCTAAAATCAATATAAACAAATTCGTTCATAGGCGAGAATCATTCAAGACATCAAAGAAATAAAAAGAAAAAAGAAAAGACGTTACAGAAAAAAAACGAAAATGTTTTACTTCCTATTTGTCAGGTATTTCTGGTAGCAGAAGTTATGTTATACTTGATATGGTGAGATTATGCTTTTAAGCACGTGACATGACGTCAGTTCATCTGTTTGAGCGTCATCGTTTATTTAATTTATTCTTGTCGTCTTTAAATATTAATTTTGTTATCACAAAATTTTCTTCCTGCTGAACACACGCAGCAGTGCTGCCAAACTTGAAATCTCATTTATCCAATGGATTCATAGCTAAGTGCATATGCTATCCATAAAAGACTTCATTTGTTTACGTTTCATTCTTTATAAAGGTGGAGTTTATGAGAGATGATAGCTTATGGAAATCTACAAAACCAACAGTAACGCTGCTAAAGGGGTAACAGTTTCTGGACAGCGCCGTCTATTAGTGTAATCGTTAATCCTGTCCTCCGAGAAATGATAGTCGATTTTTTGAAAGTGAAAGTTAACATTTAGTTCTCCACATATGCATCCGACATAGAGAAAGAGAATACCACACAGCATGTTACCTAAAAGACTTCATGTAGATAGAAATCCATGAATGGGGTGTACGCGGACGAGCTATTAATCTCGCGTACGAGTACTAATTCTCTAGTACGAGTACAAAGTCTCAAGTACGATGCTAAGTCCCGAGTACGAATTCAAAGTCACGAGTACGATTACAAAGTCTCAAGTACGAGTACAAAGTCCCGTGACGAGTACTAAGTCTCGAGTACGAATACAAAGTCCGGAGTACGGAGTCGAATACCAGTACGGGTATAGAGAACTTTGTACACTGTAAAGATTGAATAACTATCTTTGCCTCCAAGTGACATATAAGAATCATCATCATCATCATCATCATCATCATCATCATCATCATCATCATCATCATCATCATCATCATCATCATCATCATCATCATCATCATCATCATCATCATCATCATCATCATCATCATCATCATCATCATCATCATCATCATCATCATCATCATCATCATCATCATCATCATCATCATCATCATCATCATCATCATCATCATCATCATCATCATCATCATCATCATCATCATCATCATCATCATCATCATCATCATCATCATCATCATCATCATCTTCATACTGAACAAACATCCCCTGATCCAGGCATGGTTTATATATATTGTGAAGGTAAATAGGACCTGTCATAAATAGAAACAATTAAAAGACTGTAAGCTGTGTTTGTATATGTATGGTTTTCATGGTACGGTATTGAACTCGTCGACTACAACGCTAACATTGCCGATAACAAAGCTGAAGCAGTAAATGTTAACAAATCCACTACCCGAACGTCATATGACACTGCTCTGTGATTGGTCCGTGAGCAAAACGTTCCATCAAATCATTGCGTAGAAAACGATCTAGGGTAAAATACTGAATTGACGTTCACGAATGTACTGAGCGGCGCGGAGAGTTAAAACCGTCAAACATATCCGTCATTAGTTCATTCTAGTTTCAAATACTGTAGCTCAGCAACTATCGTTTGCTAAATGACTATAAATTGTATGAAGGGTATACTTAAAGTCGTTTTCATGTTAACACACAGAGGTATTACTATGTAACAGATGTTATAACTATACTATATGCTATCGACTTTTTAACATACGTCGGACTCTTATTTCTACGAATCGTGCTTTCTTTGCATGAAAACAAATATTCATATATATATTCAAAGAGATACGGGCGGACGTCTACGATTGATATTTTAACCACAATCTGCTGGAGGAACTTCTGTAGTGTTTTTGAAGTAAGGTAAGAAATGTTCTATTATAAATTTACGACCAGCTGAATTAGAGTAAATAACATTTCAATTAAAAACCGATTGATCAGTTGGTAGGTTATCGTATGGTTGAAGTTATCATCTTCATAAAGTTACAGTGAAATAACTGACTAGTTTTAGCACTGTTTATGCAATCCAGCGTTATGTTTCTGCTATCATGTGTGTTGAGTTGTGTTATGTTAAAAGAAATCAAACCTGTTATAAGTGTGCATACTTTCATATAGGTAACAGTAACTGTGTGTATAAATAATTTTGCCTACTAGCTCTGTATATGCAATCCATTTTTATGTTTCTGCTGTCATGTGTGTTAAGTTATGTTATGTTAAAGCAAAATCATCCCGTGCACACTTTCATATATATAGTTACTGTGTGTGTATAGCTAACTTTGACTACTAGCACTGTATATGCAATCCAGCGTTATGTCTTTGTTATCATGTACGTTGAGTTGTGTTATGTTAAAAGAAATCAAACCTGTTATAACAGTGCACACTTTCATATAGGTAGCCTACTTCGTGTATAAATAACTTTGCCTAGTTTTAGCACTGTATATGCAATCCAGCGTTATGTCTTTGCGAGTCATGTTTGTTGAGTTATATTATATTAAAGGAAAACAAACCTGTTATAACTGTGTACACTTTCATGTAGTTACTGTGTGTATAAATAACTTTGCCTACTAGCTCTGTATATGCAACCCAGCGTTATGTTTTTGCTACCATGTTTGTTGGCGGGGTAAAAAAACCCGCCATTGTGAGTAAAATTATCTAAGTTAACTTTCGTAGCTCTTCAAGAACAGAATATCTCCACTAAAACGTGTGGAATTTGTTTGTATATGAAACATTTTCAACTTTTAAACTTTAAACTTAGACATAAACACATCAAATGATGTTCTCTTATCATGATAAAACTTTGCAACTGAAACCTTTTACAAGGGGAGGCCTCGTGATGAGGTTCTCTGGCCAAATCTATCATTTGAAGACCATCTTAACAATGGAACTCAATTAAAGAAGTACCCCAGAGCCATGATTTAAAGACGTGACGTATTTATGAGCAGTTATCAGAATGTTTACATGTAGGTGAAAGGAAATGTTTATAGTGAATGTGTCCTCAGGTCACGGGAATGAATAGAACGAGACAGTTAGAGGAGGTTCATTTATAGATTTATTCTATGTTTACAAAATTATCTTCGAACCAAGCACTGTCACTTTAATAATAATTATAATAATAATAATAATAATAATCAGTAGTTATTTTATTAAATATGAAAATTCACACTTTGACGAGATCATAGCAAATCGTCAAAATATCCAAAATCTGAAGAAAAAAAATAATGTTTTATCGAAATGCATCTTGCCAATACGTCAATTTTCCGATTTTGGTCATTTTAACGAGTTAATACCTCTGGACAAAACGTCAATTTTCCAATTGTTGACATTTTGACGACTTAAAGTTTCTCGATCAAACGTCATTGTTCACATATTTGTCACTTTGATTAGTTGGTATGATGTAGTCAAAACGTAAAATTTCAGATATTTGTCATTATGACGGGAAAATGCATGACAGCAAAAAGTCAATTTTTATTTTTGCTTTTGGTAATTTTGAAGGTTTGGTATTGGTCGAAAAAATGTAAGATTCTTGTCATTTTGACGAATTGTTGCTTTTCATGAAAACTTCAATTGACATGTTCCTTCCACGCTCCCGTATACATGACAGCCAAACAATTCAAGTTGATGCACTTCACCGTTTGTTGTAGTTTGAAGAACTGCTAAAACAGTATTGGAATTGTGCTGCAGACACGCGTTATATGTTATCCGGACTTGAACGAGGTTAATTAAAACCTGTGTATTTGATTAATATTATGTAAAGAATTTTAACGATAAATTTAAACCAAGCTTTGTTGACCTCATGTGCTTAAAGAAAGGAACAACCTTATTGCTGTAACATATTAGGCAAACCAAAGGTTTCTGCAGTGTGGTGTACTAAGCGCGGTCCACCCCTTTGCCTTCTGCTATGTGTTGGGAAGTTTACGTACGGCTGAATTGAAACCAATGTTTGTGTACGTGCGTCGATTCGCGAAGACGCCTACGTATTATTTTATGTTTGTCTCAATTGGCATTCAAGTTGTAAACATATGTGAACGAGGTACGAGAAGTAAATAAGCAATTAAATTTATACCTGAAGCTGTTTGATTGAACTCCTGACAAATAGATTATGTATGTAAGTCTATACATAATATGCTATAAAGGATGATAGGCCTAAACATAATATAAGCCTACAACAGCGAAACATCCGAAAATTTGACTGTATCAAAGTTCATGTTTACATATACGCGTCTATTATGAACATAATGCAACATGCTTGACAGAGGAACTAAACAATTGTTCAAAAGTTAACTTGGCTGGGGACCTTCGAAACACCTGATTCACACTGCAGAGATTACAGTAACTACTGTAAATCTTAAAGTTAAAAGGCTGGACTCGTGATGATAAATTGGTAGCATGTTGCTTAGCATCACAGGAAGAACTGTCTAAGAATTGCATGCAACCTTCTAACCATACTTAATGCAATTGTTGGAATTATCTATACCCTCAGGTCTAACCGTAATCCTAATATCACCTGCTACCGATTTATCATCACGAACCAGTTTTAACTGTGGCACAAAACTAAAAGATTTACAGGACTGAGTTACTGTGTGTATCAGCTGTTTGAAAAGATGAGCAATACGTGTACAAACACACACACACGTCCTCACATGAAGTACAGTATGTCATCTCCTGAATTATAATATTTCATGTAGGGAGATTATTATTATTATTTACCAGATTTATATAGCGCTCTTTTCATGCTTAAGCATGTTCAAGAGCGCTTTACAATGACAACAAAATGACAAAACCCTTAAAATATGAATATGAAAAATAAAATGGACGCAGCTTAAATATTAATATAAAAAAATATATATATACTAAGGAAAATTTTTAAAAACAATATAGATTTACAGTGAAATTCCTAAAATGAATAAGTGAGTTTTATGTAATTTTAAGTAACAAAATGACAAAACCCTTAAAATATGAATACGAAAAATAAAATGGATGCAGCTTAAATATTAATATATATAAAAAAAGTATTTATAAACTAAGGAAAATTTTGAAAAACAATATAGATTTACAGTGAAATTGCTAAAAAGAAAAAGTGAGTAATTTCTTAAAAGTGGCTAATGTTTTGGCATCACGGATATTATTTGGCAGTGCATTGCATAGCTTGCTAGCAGCAAAGTTAAATTGTCTGTCGCCGTATGTAACAGTCCTTACTCTGGGGACCACTAGTGTTAAGGAATTGGCCGATCTCAATGTTCTGTTAGGCTTGTAGTTGTACACAGTTAGCATATCAGTTAAGTATTGAGGTGCTTGAAAATGAATTGATTTATATGCATGTAATAATAGTTTGAACACGACACGACGGTGAACAGGCAGCCAGTGAAGATCTCTTAAGACAGGTGTGATGTGAGAGAAATGTGAAGTTCTGGTGATTATACGTGTCGTGTTGTTGGATACGTTGCAGCCTATTAAAAGTCCATTGTGGTGCACCAAAAAGCAGCGAGTTGCAGTAATCAGGACGCAAGGGCGAGGTTTTTTTGGGGGGAGGGGGCGGTAGGCAACCCACACCCCCTGTTACTAACGTCCCTGACTGGAAGCTTGGTTGAGTGTTGTTGAATAAAATCATAACGGTTTACTTGTTTTCACCATTTCAAAAGGTAAGGCGGGGTGTTTGGTATTATAAATGTAACCGCATTTTTAGACAACCCCATTCATTGCTTTCTTTTGAAGCGTCTAGACTAATTTTGAATAGTGTCAACTTGGCAATACGCCCCAGTAGGTTTCATCGACAAATCAACAATAGCGAATGGAATGAGGTCATAACAATGGAGATAATAAATAACTTTTCTGACGTCACACAAGGAAAGCATAACCTAATCGTCACGACCTGACACTGACACTTGCTCGTGATCACGTGATAGACGAGCGTCTGGACTAGGTAGGTCACGATAAACTGTACTCCAATATGATTGTGTTTTTTTAGTTCATCGAAACGAAGCTATGAACAACTCAGTTCTGCAAAACAAAACTTCAAAGTCAATATTATATCTAACACAGAAATTGATCTGATAAGTTGACACAGCCAATACTCATAGCTATAGTACAGTAACTACTGTTGACAACAGGTGCTGCTAGATGCCTACTCCATGAATGTATACAATTCCGTTTACACTTAAGACAATATATATATATATATATATATATATATATATATATATATATATATATATATATATATATATATATATATATATATATATATATATAAATATATATATATATATATATATATATATATATATATCGATGTTCGCTTTTTGTATATAGGGATGTTACAATGGTTGTAGCTTGATTGCTTACTTACTCAGAGTGGAAGTGATCTGCATTTCTAGAAGAAAAGTACTTCCCCTTAAATATCTTTTATAGCGAAGATTTCTTTGTATCAAGGTCGGTGGGTATGTTGTGAATGCATCTGGCAACATAAGAGTTAATGATGTTGTTACGGCAATTCAACAGAATAGGATTTTTGTTTTTATCTTAAACTCATTAAGTCATAGAGAGGAATTATACATATTGCTACAATTCGAATACTCAGAACACTGGCAGCTAATCAACATTTCAAATGTATCAGATTTCAAGAAAATATGAGCACAAACACTATAATAGGAAACTAATTAAAAGCTTTGGAAGAAGTTTGCCTTTATGACAACACAGACCACCAACTGTGATCCACTCAAAGGAGTAATTAAGGGTTGAGCCAGTCAAAGTTGGTTACAACAGGTCAACCATATCTTGAGTTCAATCAAATCTATTGAAATTAGGGAATTCACCAGGAGTATACTATTTCTTTTCCACATTATAATGAATCAATATTCAACATAACAGAATCATGCCGATGTACATTTTTGCCAGATTTTGCCAGGAATGCACAATGAAGCTTTAAGAGACGCATTGTGTGTCACTGGGATATCCCATTACTTCTTAAGAAGAAATGATTGTCTCAGATAACAGAGCAGGGTGGACAGGAGGAATTCGACGAGTGTGGTTTCATCTATGCTTTTCTCCGGCTGTCAAAAACACCTTTTCGACATGTCAGAAACCTCGTTGTCACAAGAACAAAATTCCCATGCTTATAAGTTTTTTTTTAAATGTAAAACATTGCTCATTGCTAAAAAAATTAAAAAAAGCTTGAATTAATAATTATCAAGTTTACGCCTTCAAAAGCCCTACCCAGACGTTTTGTGTATACTATGAAAAAATGGCTGCACAGTGCCTATCTTCTGATCATAAGTAGAGCTCTTTTTTTTGCAACGAGCATTGATTTCTTGTTTTTAACTTCCTCCCAACTTTCCAGGTGAAGTTTCATTTATTGACTATACTCAGTAAAACGCTATCTGTTTCATAGAACACATTTTTTCCAGCTTTGGCAGTAACCATGATACTAAAGTGAGAACCAGACATGGAAATGACTGAGCTTCAAAGCTATATAGTGTTCTGCTATATAAAAGCTGAATTGGGTCAGGTTGGGGGACATGAATTGGATTTATCGACACATTTCAGTTTATCGGTATTGGACAATTGTACATCAGAACTGTGATATGTGTTATTGTTAACTTAAACTCTTAAAATATTACCCCTTTGACCCATACATGTGACCTATACTACAATGCCTGAATCAATCAAAACAATTGCAGTTAATTACTGTATATGTCTATTTGACTTACAACAACTCACTTGATATCGTGGCAGAGTCGAGTCACTTGCAGGAATTTCTCTGACTCGTGTCGAGTCATTGACTTGAGCCATTGATTATGTTAAATCCATTTTAGCCAGCACACATTGAAGAAGTTATATATGGTACAGTTTGTTAGAAAATATAGTTTTTGCTGGAAGTGGATAATTGTTTTGTCGAGGTCATTAAGATAACAAGAAGACAGGGACCCTCATTTCTCATGAGAACACCAATTATTTTACCCAATCTTGTTAGTTTTATTTGTTTTGGGCTCAATTTATGATAAATATATGATGCATAACTATATGTGCTCTCAGTGTTGATACAGAATTGTCCCTTTGGTTTAATTCAGTAATAAGTTTTCATGTGATTTCTTTGTAGCTCGAATTATTCATCCCATATAATATAAAGATTTTATTGTAATACACAAATGTCCAGAATATGTTTCCAGTATAGCCTATTATCTTTTATGATTTGTTATATACAATGGTTTAGAAAGTGATATATTGCTTTATTATACTATACACTATAGGTTGGTAATCAATTCATGTTCTGTCAAAATATATCCAATGCCAGGTTTCATGACTTGAAATTGTTGACGGTAGATGACAGGTTTCGACGTCGAAAAGCTGTTTTCGACAGGCTTTTGACACTGTCCCGTCAAAAACAGGTTTTTGACTGTCGAATAAAGAAAACTCTGTTGTTACCTGCGAATATGTTCGAAGGAAAACCATTTCGCATGAAGGTAATTCGTGGGTTCAGGGTTTGACTTGACTAGAAATGAATTTCAAGAGTATTATGAATAAACTTGAAATCACACTTTGTGTTTGCAATATTTTGTAACTTTTGTTATAGGCCCTATGCTGAACACTTCCGTTTTAAAAACCATCCAAGCATGTATATGGCGGTGAACATAACAAGGGTAACTAATGCTATATAATGAATCTGATCAAACCACTACAAAAAACACATTCTGATGTCACCAGTTAGACAAGACAAAAAGAAAAACTGCAAAGGATTTTGACAAAAAACTGAAAACATTTATTGCATAACTATTTATTACAATGATGTAAGCCAAAGACATGTCAGCGTAAATCCTAAATAATAATAATAATAATAATAATAATAATATTTGATTTTTATATAGCGCTTTACACCAGCGATAGGTCTCAAAGCGCTCATACGTTATATATTACCCCTGGTCAATGATAACCTGTCCCAGAGACAATCCCTCCAGTCGGCAGCAGTTATATACTGCGCCCAATGACAAGTTTACCTCACACGTACCCATTTAACCCCTGGGTGGAGAGTGGCAAGTGAGATAAAGCATCTTGCCAAAGGACACAACGCAATGAACTAGGCATGAATCGAACCAGTTATCCTTGGATCACGAGTCCGACGCCTTAGCCAATTGGCCACCACGCTCTCACTCGAAATAAAGCGATAATGCAAAGAATATAGAAGATATGGCAATACTGCAGCTTCTGGGGTTTCGTCCCTGAACCCAACCTGGGCTCTGTCACTGGACCCATTGGAGTTCCCTCCATCCCATGCAGCCAATGACATTTTACCCCCCCCCCCCTACCATCCTAATAAAAAATACCCCTCTATACGCCTCCATTTTATAAGAAATATTAATTTGACAAACAAGCATTCATAATAATAAAAGTTTTCATATAATGAAGTAGGCCCATTCCTAGTGACATGAAAAGCGATTTGTTTAGATGCGACATGTATTGTATTACTAGAAATTAAACTTGCCTTGTATTCGAAATTAATGAACTACACGCTGTTGGGGTATTAATTATCAAACATGATTATAATTTATTTTTTATCTAACTCAAATTCTCAAAAACTCATTTAAACTCATAAATGTTTAAGCTGATATTAACTGATAGTTTCTGACCATACTGTACATCTCGATCCAGGGACAATGGAGCCAGGACAAGGGAGGAGGCATAAGAGATACAGTTTTGTGGGGACCGCAAACTAACCCCAAAGTACCCACTTACATAAATAAGAGGTGCCAGCTTGGTAATTAAAATAGTTCCCTGTTGTTGAAAGAACGTAATTAAAATGTGCCCTATTGTTGAAAAATTCTGGAATTTATAGTATACGGAATAAATAGGAGACCCAATTTTTCGGAAAGATGGGGAGAACGTTTCGGTTTGCCAACTCAAATCAAAGTCAATCTGCGTATCCAGGTCCCCCCCCCCTCCCTCACTCCCCTACCCCGCCACATTGAACGCAGGCTTCCGCCACCCATGCATCGATCCAAAACTATAACCATTTTACCAAACTTTGAATTCTTTATTCTATTCTTCTTACAGGTAGCGAGATAAGGATTCATCATTTGTTATCGATTCTACAGACGAAAAGGAAAACGAACAGAATAAAAGATGGAAACCACTACGAACTCCGATGAACATTTAGGCTGTACAGATACGTCATCTATGGTCGCTTATCAAATATGTTTGTGCATATTCCTTGCCGTAGGAGTTCCGGCCAATTTAAGCATAATTTATCTAATTCTCACCGTCAAGCAACTCAGAAATCTCTCCAATGCCATCTTGTGTTTAGTATGTATAGCCGACCTGGCTACCCTGTTGACCATGGTTCCCTGGCAGTTATTTCCTATCATACAGATAGTACAATTATGGAATCCGATAATCACGATACAGATATTTGTCTGCGCTTTGTCGATATTCTCGCTCACGATGTTGAGCTACGATAGACATATCGCGGTTATTAAACCGCTGGACGCACACCAAACACTCAAAAGCAACTCGATCAAAATAACCCTCATTGTTATTTTGTCCTTTTTCGCAGCTTTTCCATTTTTCTTTTATGTGAGATTCGACGACGACCATGAACTTATAGACGGACACCTTTACTACATCATCCCGGTGACTTTTCTGTTATTATACGTCTTACCACTATTTACTATTTCGGTACTCTACGTTAGGATGGCAAGAAAACTGACGTACAATAAATCATCGGTACAGGAGAGCATTAAAAGCAACAAAAAAGTTGGGAAACAGAGAAACAGGGTAGCTATGATTGTACTCTCTTTGGTGATAATTTTTGCTATTTGTTGGTTACCGTTCTTCCTCGATTTGCTCATTTTCCTGTTTAGTGATGATGGATCTTGTACCCCCTTTCAAGTATTTGTTCACGATTGGAAAACCTTATTTCTTCTAGCAAATCCGATGCTTGACCCATTATCGATTTACATCTTGGGATCCAGATACAGATGGTACATATCACAAACGTGTTGTTTCCGTCGATTATGCGGCATATTTTGCCAAGAAAGTAAAAATAATCCATTGGAATCTTCCACTGCGTCACAGATGAAGTCCATGCCGACAAGAACGAGCGCTTACTTCAAGCCATTGTATAACACAACGGAGCGTGAATAATTAAATTAACAGCTCTAATATAGA
Organism: Apostichopus japonicus; assembly: GCF_037975245.1. Classification (NCBI taxonomy): domain Eukaryota; kingdom Metazoa; phylum Echinodermata; class Holothuroidea; order Aspidochirotida; family Stichopodidae; genus Apostichopus; species Apostichopus japonicus. Next base: position 18,171,756 of record NC_092574.1, read on the forward strand.
AACCTATCCCATACTCCTTCCTACCACCATCGCCGCCGCCTCCAACGTCACCATCACCTATCACCCCACCACTGTCTCCTATTCATCGAATGTTGTAGATGGTATAGTATTTTGATAAATATATCAGATATATATATATATATATATATATATATATATATATATATATATATATATATATATATATATATATATATATATATATATATATATATATATATATGAGAATTAAGATTAAAGAATTGTTGTTCACGTTGGCAAAATAAATACGGACAATAAAATGTGTAAAGTTTTAATATGTATATATTCATAATATGTGTATATTTATAAAATATGTCTGTTTATAATATACTCCAAGACCCATAATATTTCTACAATTTTTGCTTGGTAAGTCCAATTTTTACCTTCATCATCTCGGCAACTCTACAGTGGTGGATGTTGCGGTCTGGGCAAAGACTCAACGGGGAGGAGAAATCTCCCTACCACATCTTTTAAATGATTAGTTGCAAAACGCTGCTATATTTTGCAACTTTGAAGTACCTTTTCCCTTTTTTCCCCCACAAATATCGGCAATTTCCTTTTTTTTCTCCGAATTTGTGGCGAGGGTCCAAAATGTTCGGTTCCTTATAATCTGCGTTATGGCCCAACTTTGTGTACGGCTAGATTGTAAACACGATATCTCAACAACCATTAGTTGAATCTTGGTAGGTAGATGCCCATGATGTGGTTCCCATATCATGAATATTAATAAGTGGGCGGGACTTAACATAAAATTCTTAAAATTGCAATATCTCTTCAACCGTATGTCCGATTTAGATCATATAGATGGTATGGTGATGTAACTACATAGTAAGTCCATGTTCTTTGCAACAACAACTAACACCTCATTAATATTCATGAGTGGATGAGGCTAAATTGGAAATCGTCGAAAGCAGTTGTAAACACGATGTCTCAACAAACACAAGTTGAATCAATATCATACTTGGTAGGTATACGCCCAATGATGTGTAGATGTGCCCTTGTTTTTGGTTCCCATATCATGAATGTTAATGAGTGGGCGGGGCTTTAGGTAAAATTTAGTTCATACTGGTATGGTGATGATGTTGGTACATAATAAGCACATTTTCATGACGTCTCCAACTTTATGTGATTAATATTCATCAAATTGCAAGAAATGGCATTTAAACACAAGACAAGAAGCAGATGTACCATGATTTTCATCCTTAGCATATTAGGTTTGTCACGCTACATTCATACAATCAACCTTGTTGTTTTTATGTGCATATCATTAATATCTATCAGTGAACATCAAATTCTTAATCAGATATCTCTGAAATTAGTTTTATACATGTACTTCAATAATACAATGAAAGTATATAGATACATGCTTATGAGATAAAAAAAATTAGACCTCATTAATATTCATGCATGTATCTGTTTTTGTACTATGTCATTAAAATAGAAATCATTAAATACATTTCGTCAACGTAACTGACCTTCCTTCATATGTTGCTGCATTAGTCAATACAGAATCCTCTTCAATTTGGTATGCACATGTTTCATGAATATGAAATGGCTTACCACACTACGAATATGTTATGGCTTCGGAACCGATAAACATTTTCTGTTTTTTTATTCATAGGCGTAGGAGCCCAATTTGATTGGGGGGGGGGGGGGGGGCTGTAACGACTTGCCCGAAAAATATAACCAAAGTTTTTTGCGCGCTCCGCGCGCGTTCAACATGTTCAACAAGGCCTTATCATACACCATAATTTCCATCTCACATATATGCCTCAAATTGCACAATATCATATCCATAATGTTTATTTCTTCTGTGTGTGTGTGGGGGGGGGGGGCAGGGGTAATTCAGACCCCTATATGGATATATGTATGTATGTATATGCCATTTACACTAAAGAGCATATTGACCACAATTCTGCTAGAAAATTCAATAATGGTCGTCCATACATGTTTAAACTCTAACAGTCATTTTCCTGTCAAACTGAACTCACCTCATTGTCTGGGAATAATGAATTAATAATTACTGTTTTTTACGTCAATGGTTCAGAGCTGGTTTGTTTTTGGCCTTTGTGAAGGCATTTTCAATAGAACCCAAAAAATACTGTCTGTTGAGTTAATTGTTGTAACAGTTATTTAGTGCGAGAATCAAATAGACTTCAGCCTAGGAGCAAATACATGCGTCCAATCCACAACGCTTGACTGCGTGGAAGGTATGTTGGTACAATGACGTGGATGGCATCTGCTTGGTAAGAGGTACTTGTTCGTGGTTTATCGAACAAGTCTGTTTTGAGTGAACCATTTTGTAGGGCCACAGTGGTGTCCAGGAAGTGAACGTCGTGTCTAGAAAAATCTGCAGTAAAGTTGATGAAACGAGTTTATGTCATCAATGAAGAGTTTTAAGATTTGCCTCACCATGGGTCCTGTATCATGAAGATATCGTCAATTAAACTTATAACCACATGTATAGTTTCAAGTTGTGTCGAGATGGAAATTCTTTCTCGAGGTTTCTCCTGAATATGTTGACAAAAATCGGTGTCATTTTTTTTACCCATTGCGGTGCCATGAATCTGGAGGTAGTGTTTGTTGCCATAATACAAGACTATGGAAAATAATGCTAACTGACGATAAGGAAAATCGACTGCTTTTATGGCATACGGTATTATTATATGTTACAATAAGCCGAAGAAAAGCCAATAAGATGTTCAAAGATACATCAACTATGCTGCATTTAGAGAAAGGCTGGATCTCGAGTGAGATACGATAATTAAATTAGGTAAGTGATTGGAGGTAAAACAGCCAATGTTTGGTTTTGCAGAGCTTTCGAGAGAAACTAGCTCTTCTTCAGTGCATGATCACCGAAAGTGACAAGGAGTAGCAGGAATTGAAACAATTTTATAGAGAAGAGTGTCAGCATGGCGGCAAAGTCAATGCGACCCCCCCCCCCCCCAAAAAATGCGACAAGTGAAGTCAATGCGACTATAAATATATATAGATAGATAGACAGATAAATGTAACTGTATTATATAAACCAACTGTATTATAAAACATAGTTTAAAACTGAAATTAAATTTCCTTGTATATATTTAATGTTTATGTATATATAAATTGGCAGTAGGAAGTTAATGACATTTGTCCTAATCGGATCAGCATGTATCAAACAAATTTAAAAGAAAATAAGAATATGGTGTTTATTTTATGGTTATACAAAATGTCACATGTATATATATATATATAAGTTCCAAAGTATACGCTTAATTAAATACTAGTTGTTTTGACGTTTTCTTTGAATTTTCTTTTTTTTCGAGTCTCTTGTTTGCTAACCCTTTTGGTATACCTGCTACAGGCTGGTCCCCGGATGTAGAGAACAAAACAGCCACGTGCCCTGCCGCCCGTTAGATATCGTTCTTTGATCTCAGATAAATGTTCGAATTTCTATCCCATTCCCGTACAGTTTTAAATTAGCGAAGTAAAACAAAGAAGCATACACCAATATGACGATACTATTATATCCTGGTAACTTGAAACAATAAGAAGAATGATTTGTAACCATGCATGCTTCAACATCGGATTCCTTTTTGTTTTCAACATTTACCGAATGAAACGGGGTCGTTTAATTTATTACCCAACATAATCCATGCATCTCGAGAAATGTACGTAGACCAACGTTAGCTTACCTACACGGAATTAGCATGGGGTTATGTTTTCTGCCTAGCCTATTTTATAGCCTAGCTTTTTTTTTGCATATAGGAATTGGAGCTTAAGTATATATACTGTTTGTCAATAACTTTTGAAGTAGGACATCGGCTGCCGTGGCGACTGTGGCTTTATCGAAAAAGATATGCTTTCTGTAAACATTAATCTATATGAGCTAATTCATACATGACGCATATAGCCATGGAGTTGTCATTCCCAAGTTCCCCCGTGGGATAGCACATGCAGAACCCTTACATCACAAAGATGATTTCTGCATGGTACCGTACAAAGTAGTAATTATAACTGATTTATTCAGCTATTGACAATGGCATGTCAGCCATTTACACGAATGTATAGGCCTATCTCATCCGTAGTGTGTTTACAAAGCGTGAATACAAGCGTACAATGAGTAATAATGCGAGGCATATTCTTTCTAATGCACGAAGCAGAGTCGTTCAAAAGGTAGGGAAATTGGATAGGGCAGGAAAAACGAAATGGAGTCATAAACATCATCGGCCTAAGTTTAACGAAGGTAGCCAGGTACACGTTTGTTGTACACCGGTTGGCCTACGAATCGATCAGTTGACCACATGACTCACATCTTAATCCGTGGGTCCCTCCTATACCTACAAATATAAAAAAATACACATCACTAAGGATATTGAAGAACCGAAGCCTGCTTGCCACTCTGGTTTATTTTTTTCTTATGTAGACAGCTGTTAACATTGTCATCTAATTTCGGGGCAGTTCTGAGCACGGTCAATAATTTATTCAAGAAAATCTTTCGAAAGAGAATCTAGGCTTATTTACTCAATGATTTCGTCTAAGCTGAGATACATAGGGCGACAGCTTGTAAACAGGGAACGATATACATGAAACACTGTATCAGCGAATTGAAATAAGAATAATAATAAAATAAAGAAATAATAATAAGAAGAAAATAAGAAACAATCATAATAGTAAAACTATTACTTATAATAATTTTAAAAATAAATCATCTTTATGTGCATTCATATCCTCTGCACAACAAATTATGTTAAAAAGAAAGATCAAATTAATTCATGACATAAAAAAACAACTTCATTTCCTTTATCAATAGTGCAAGGAATCTCTTAGCAGTTTAATTTCTTTGTGCATTTTGTTATTAATAAGTATATGCATTTCAACACTCAAGAAAAATGAAAGCTTATGTTTGAAAGAATCATAATTTGGAACGCTTTTGTTAATTCTACACAGGTAAATATTGTACTTGGTGTAAAAAAACGTGAGGCTGTACCATTTCATTTTGTTCTCATAATCATAACCAAAACACACATGTTCATACTCGACTGCAACTTTTGAATTAAATATTTCGAGATATATTTTATTCCAAATATCTCCAACTGCGATGCAATGCCAGAAAAGGTGGTCTAGGGTTTCACTAAACTCGCAACGAAAGTGCAACTTGGGTTATTAATAATGTGAATTTTAATGAGGAAACTATTTGTAACAATGATATGATGGATAAACCTGTACTGAAAGTTTCTTATTTTAGTATCGTTAATCTTGCTACAAGAAACAAAAATCTTACATCAGTTTAAATAGGTGCCTTGAAAATCATTGTCCCATTTTAAACAACAGCATGGTTGCTCAATACAACGGCTGTTAAATTTAAAATAAGCATGTTGGCAAATCTGAGTAGTACAACACAATTGCGCTAGCATAATCTGTTGACGAGATGGTTGCCTAGGCAACTGTAATGAACACCTAGGTGGTACCCATGTACGTGGGATAGAATGTATAATCCCATTCAGCTTTGTAAAGGGGAAGCTTGGACAATTAAATTTAGCAATAAAAGCAGTATACGACAGAGGCCTGCCAGACATGTACTACAAATCCCTGACATACAGCACAGTTTAATTAAAACACTGCTTGTACCAAACTACTTCATTGTTAATCTTGAAAAAGCTGTTGTTCCAGATAATCTGATCACCGTAATTCGACACCGGGGTGTCATAAGTAAGATCGCTCCAAGCACAACAGCAGTTGCTAATAAACTCGTTTTTGACTTTCCTAGAAATTTCAGTTCCCTTAAAATTACAACTAAATAGAAAATCCTTACTAACTTTTTTTCAAAAAAAAGTCGAAAAGGACTTTCCAATGGCCAAAAGTGTGATCTGTATATCTTTTAATCCAAGTGATTTTCATACTTTTCATAAAATCGTGCACGTTGATCATATTTAAGCCGTCTTCTTCCTGTGGCTGCATTAACATTTCCCGCTTTATCTTATCGCCTTTTCCTCTCCAAATAAAGTTAAAAAAAGAATCTGGTGGGTTAGGTAGAACAGAGAAGAGGAAAACAAGTTGTGACAGAGCGAAACTATTTATGAGAACAATTTTGCCATAGAGAGACAGTTCACGAGGAGACCACATATTCAAGACACTTTTTAAACGTGACAGTTTTGGTAAATAATTTAAAGGGAAAAGATCACTTCTATTGCTTGTATATTTTATACAGAGAACCTTAATAGGACCATCTGTAAAGGGAATATCATAAGCACTCTGACCCTGAACATTCTTATTATGAGCACCGATAGGAAGAATGTTTGACCTTTCGAAGTTGACCTTCAGACCAGAAGCTTGTTTAAATTCGATTAGAATCTCAACAACTCTCATAAAAGAACAATCGTCACTGTCCAGAAAAATAGTGGTATCATTAGCATACATAGACACTTTTATGTTAACATTGCCTACTGGAAGTCCGACATAAATACGGCCAGCACGCAATTTCAAGGCCAAAATTTTTGCACACAACACGAAATCGTATGGACTTAAGGGGCAACCTTGGCGCATCCCCCTTTTAACAGGAAAATTCCTAGAGGAGACCCCGTGATTCAAAACGCAAGCCGCACAGTTTGCATCAAATGTCTTAACCCAACGGATAATGCTATCCCCAAAATTGAAAAGTTGCAGTGTATGTTACAAAAAATGCCAATTAAATCTGTCGAAGGCTTTTTCAAAATCAACGAAGAGAATATAACCGGGCATAATTTTTCCTTGGCATACTGCATAACATGTAAGATCAGCCGAATATTTTCTCCTATATATCGGAATATATAACCAGTTTGATCATGAGGGATAACATGTGGCAAGACCATTTTAAGTCTTGCAGAAATACAAGAAGCAGCAGTTTTATAATCTACATTTAAAAGAGAGATTGGTCTCCAATTACTAATTTTCTTAATGTCTTTACCATCTTTAGGAAGTAAAGTAATAACAGCTCTGCCTTGCTTATCAAATAACCAGAGTTCAACGACATAACAGCGAAAGACTTAATTTCTGGCCAAAAAATATCTGTAAAATTCAACTGGCAGACCATCGCTGCCAGGTACCTTACCACAAGCCATACTTTTAAGCACATTCCAACATTCCTCCTCAGTCAAAGCACCTTCACAATTATTTCTTGAATCGTCGTTCAAACCCGGAACATGAAGCGACACAGTAAAAGTATTATCCAAGCTAGAATTATTACAAGTAGCATACACATTTTCGTAAAAATTCCGCTCAACGTTTAGAATTGCACGGAGATCGGTAAACTCAGTCCCATTGCCATCGACTAAAATTTTAATTGACTTACGCTCACTATTTCGCTTCTCTAAATTTAGGAAGTACTGTATCTTCCGCTCACCTTTTTCAAGACATCTCGGTCTAGAGCGGATAATAATACCGTCAACTTTAATAATAATAATTTTAATAATAATAATAATAATAATAATAATAATAATAATAATAATAATAATAATGATAATAATAATAATAATAATAATAATAATAATAATAATAATAATAAAAATGCAAATAAAATTAATAATAATAATAATAATAATAATAATAATAATAATAATAATAATAATAATAGTAATAATATTATTATTATTATTATTATTATTTGTTAGCTGTACCCTTAGAATAGGCAATTGACACGGATTTTATGATAATTTTATAAGATTCTCATAGCAGACTAGGGTTGTGATTGTTACTGATTGTCTCCTTAATATTGTCCTCGACTGAACTGATGTAATTTGGGTCTTCCAACAGCGAAATGTTAAGTTTACAAGCACCTTTACCACTGGCATTTCCAACTATAAGATTAAAAGTAACACCGGAATGATCAGAAACAAACATCGGTAGTATCCAAAATTCTGTCACGGCATATTTAAGGTGCTGAGAAACAATAAAATAATCAGATCTTAAGTTAATGGACTGATGTGTCAATGTTTGAATGCCAAGTATACCGTATTTCTACCAGGGTTTCTTTCTTGTTTTTAAATTTCCATGAACTGTACGTTTAATGCATGCATGAATTATTCGCAGCTGTTTAAACGTGCGTGTATACCATATGTAGGGGCCAAAAATAAACAAAAATATTATATGCATATGTTAGGGTACAGTATCACAAAATTGATGGTGAAGAATATATGTTTCTTTGCCGTTGCTAGTAATTAAGCCATGTTACAATGAGTTAATGGCATGATTTGAGATCTTTATTACCATATTTAATCATGTATGCAATATCGACCCATCTGTCTGATCGACAAACATCATTTTTCATGATGGTATACTGAAACAGTTGTTTTAATTACATGAAGCGATTTAGTCCTAGGATTTTTTAGTTCTCAGTAGTGAATGTTAACAATGATTGTTTGCAGATAAAGTAGCAAGCATATATTTGCGTTGACAACAAAGTATATATATATACGGTGTTACATATTTAACAGATAGATCGTTTGAGGCTACATAACGAAGTTAACACACATTTGCGTCAGTAGTCAGTAATTTTGTGGAAAACCTCAAAACCGCTCCTTCAAGTTCATAGATTATAGGTACCCCCCCCCCCCACCATTTTTTTTATCAACGAAAGTATCCTTTGAATATTTTAATATGAAAGTGTTACAAAAATTGTGCTGAAAACCGTGGCAGTTATTAAACAATAACAGAAATTCTTGAAAACATTCATCCAGTGCACTTTGTCATACAAAATGCAGAGGTTCCATTTTGTCGCGTTTTGAGGTGACTCAGCGGTTTGCTTCCTGAAACCCAAGTCACCTGATTCCACTGCCCTTAGAAGCTATGCCGTCCTCCACCCCCCCACTCCCCTCCTCTATACCTCTCGACAGATCGAACCTTCTTCCACTGCCTAAGAAAAGCGATTGAAGTAACCGATGTCGTCTTTTAACTTGTAACCGTACATGCTGTTTTGTATGTTTCTATGGTGTCCTTGTATTATATACGGTAACGCATTATGTCAAAATTTAACTTCCAACCTTTAGAGAAACGCATTTTCATAGAAGCCGTAGTTTCCCATCCATTATAGCGGCAAGTTCCGTCCCATTATGGTATTAATGAGCATTACATATCCTGACTGAATGTTATCTACTGAACTCCCCGCCCGTCCTCCCTCTCCCCCCACCCCCCCCCCCCCACGCTTGTCTACCGTTTCCTCCTAATGGTTGCTCTCTATCTCAGCCTTCCGCAATCATGATTCAAAGTTAAGTATATGGTCTAATAACGGTCAATGGTGCTGAAAGCTCATTCATTATGTCACCGCCGCTCCACTGTCAAATCATTTGACTTCACTTGACTAATCCGATGGCGCCATTGGAACATGCTTCAATTTCTGGGAATAACATTAAAAAGTTGGATCCTCCAGAAAATCTGTTTATCAAACTTTCAGCATTGCAGGAACGGGCCTCAAATCTGAATGACATTTCTGTAAGCCCGAATGGTTCTAAGACTCTTTCACAGGACCAGATGAAATGTTAATTGTTAAGATAAATAATAAATGAGGCGTTATAATTAAACCGATCATAATTATTTTTGATCTTCGTGATTAAATCAATTAACTATATAAGAACAGAGAAATAAAAAACGTCCTTAACAAAAAAACATCAATCAACCCACTCATGTAGGAGCCAATTATTGTCACCGCTTAAAAGACCTTACGTTCTTGTGTCTTGGATAATTTAAAAGAAAATCATCATTCTAATGCATGACCAAGAAATGTAGATAATATCATTAATGAGGCTATCACATCTGCTAAAGTGAGAATGTACTATGAATAACGTTTTCACGGACGTTTTCTGCTAAGAAAAGAAGAAGAAAAAATGCACAAACCATGTCGGAAAGGCAAGGCAGTCGACTTTGGCACGGATGCAGCGTATTCGAACGACTTTCAAATGAAAACAATATCACGGTTGAGTCACGGTCATAATAATAATTTATTCTTATATAGCGCTTTACATCAAAGAATGATCTCAAAGCACTTTACAAAATCGCATAAAAAATGTTTAACTTAAAATTATCACAGTTTAAAAATATTACAGCCTAAAAATATTGCATCCTAAAAATTACAAAAATAGATATCCTAACAATAATTATTAAAGCAATAAAATTCAGAAATTAAATACGAAAGCAATAAAATATGACAGCACACATTAAACTAAAATACTAAACTATTACAGCCGAAAATAAGTAACAATAAGACTATCAAAATATAAATAGAAAATAAATTTTAATATGCAACAATCAAAAGATGGCAGATGGCAACACAAGCAATATGTCTGGAGGTTTAAAATGAATAATACTTTCGAAAAAGGTAAGTTTAAGGAGTGCCTTAAACACATTTAATGATGGAGTTGCCCTGATGGCATTGGGGGAGTGCATTCCATAGATAAGGTGCAAACTAGGCAAAGGATCGTGCGCCAAAGCTTTTTTGGGCGAATCTGCCAGGCTCTAGTCGTATCTCCATAGAATGTCTGCTCCTCTGTCGTGTGCGATTGGCAATCTGCAGGGGCTCAGGAAGAGCCTGGCGACTGATCAGAGAGCCAAGATAGTGAGGGGCAGTGCCATTTATAATATTGTATGTGTGACTAGAGACTTGAATTCGATCCTTGCGGAGACAGGTAACCAATGAAAGTCAATCAATATGGGTGTGATGTGTTCGTGCCTCCTACTCTGTGTAACCATGCGTGCTGCCGAGTTTTCAATCAATTGAAGACGTGCCAGTTGATGGTGCTCAATTCCATATATAGTAAACTATTACAATAATCAAGGTGCGATGTAACAAATGCATGAATTACTCTTTCTGTGCTTGTGCGATCTAAGAGCTTACGAATTTTCCCAATACGATACAATGAGTATGATGCTGACTGACATATTTTTGAAACATGACTTGACATAGAACTGAATTCATCAAATTGCACTCCTAGATTTCTGAAAACGGAAATGGGTTTAACATGAGTAACACCAACTCTGAAACTAGATATGTCTGATTGAACTTTTCGAAACTTACTGTGAAAACGAATTACTTGCTATCGTTGAGTACAAGTCGATTTGCTGCCATCCACTCACGAATATCATCTATGCATTGTTCAGGTATGAATGTCCAGTCAGATAGATTTTTACACGAAAAATACAGTTGTGTATCATCTCAAAAAGCATAAAGTCAATATCATTGGCTAAAATAATGTCTTCGAGAGGGATGTATATATATACAAACGGTAGTTATAACGACGTATGAAGGCCAGGGATAAATCATGCTACTTCCGGTGTCTTTCTGTAGACATCAATACTGCGCATCCTTAGACAGGGGGGGGGGGGGGCGTAGCTAGCCATCGTGGTGTTTTTTTGTTTGTCTGTCTCTCTGTTTATTTATTTATTTATATTTTCACATCAAATATTTACCATGTAAAGGGAAAAGCCTTGTGAGTGAGAGGGCATGAGGTGTGAGAGGGAAAAGCCAAATATTTTGTCACCCTTGCATTTAAGAGTCAGGGAATTTGAGTTTGTTGGTTGAGTTGACTGGTTTCATATAAGCCCTAACCTCTGTTACGACTACAAACTTTAGAAGGGATGGTGGGGGGGGGGGTGGAACAAAAGTCGGCTAACGTCCGATCTGGGATTTTTGAGAAAATTTTGTTTCGGTAATGCATGAAGCTTAAAGACAAACTTTAGTGATATCAGCTCATTCATTTTAACAACGTTTGCGTATGGACTTTGCGGTTCGTTTTGTCCGTGAAAAGTTCAAGTTTAAGTTCAAATATATTTCTTATATGGCATACAAAACTGAAGTACAAGAAGTAATTAATAAAAGTGATATATGATGATAAATGATGGACACTAGAAAAACAGACAATGCTGTTTATCAAAGCTAGTGACTAGTTGATGCGAAAAGAAAAGAAAAAAATAGGTTTATACACGATAACTATAAAAAATAACTATGTACATAAATACATGTCTCATGTCTATGTAACAGGTATTGGTATGCTACTGTCGATAATTATGAATCAGCAGTTTTTAGAACATTTTGAAAAGCATGCAGAGAAATATTTGATTTAATTGTGGAAAGAAGTTTGTCATCAGATAGTAAGCTGTAATTTACCATGTACAGTTTTATGGCGGGTCACATGGATTAAGAGGTATATAAAGACTAACGTCATGCTGCTTTCTGAGTTTGAATAGAACTAGTTCTTTTCTGACGTCACCAATGTACCCCAAAACCTGGAATCATTGACTTATCACCACAGACCCGAGGAAGTTTGGTATGCGTCCAAGAATTTGTCAATATTTTGTGTTTGTTTTATATTTTTATTTTATATGTGAAATGATTCTATTCACTCCGATCATCATAGACTTCGCATGTCAGTTCTCTAGTTTCGAAAAGAAAGTTAATTTTCATGATCCGTTGCCAAGGTTATAAGGTATACCAAAACATTTACATTGACATTCATTGTAATTTCCGGGTGTGCAACGTCTCAAAGGTAAACCGATCAACCACAACCCCCCCCCCCCCCCAACAATAAGAAAAGGTCATAAAGCATGTTACCAACTAGGTGTTGCGCTTGATCAGTTTCTGAGTGATAACCTTGTCAGTGATGTGATGTGCAATTTCAGCTCTTTGACTGGCTTTTAAATTTGAGAAAGAATTTGATACTTAAATCCAGTAACCCAGCTGAGCTGGATTTCATTGCAAATACATGATCACAAACTGCTGATGGATGAATAGTTGGGACATTTTCACTGGTCGCGTTTTCACATGTGATTAATACTTATCTTACTTAAGAAAGCTCTCTTATAGCTGGCGTGAATAAGGGGTTAATCAACGGTCTAGCGTGCGTTACTCACAGGATTAATGCACGATCGGGGGATAATGCAAGCGATGCACGAGGGCGGAGCCCGAGTGCATCCAGCGATAGCATTAACACCCGATCGTGCATTAATCATGTGAGTAACGCACGCTAGACCGTTGAGTAACCCCGTTCATTCATACACTACCATTTGTGTGGGGGAAAAATCATAAAACAAAACATTTTTGGTTACATATAACCAAAGATTTATTAAAGTGATGCCCCGTAATTTTACCGTGCGTTACTCACATGATTAACCACGGTCAGCTGACCTGAATGGACCAATAGGATTAAGGAATCTTTACTTTTCTTTTGAGTGAAATAGTCTAATAAAGTTGCGCACGGTTAATCGTAAGTGATACTCATTAGTATGTTTGATAGACCTGTCATGTGCACGACATCAAAGAGTACATAAATTCCCTTCAAGCACGGATAGACGTTTTGGTTGAGCTATCAATCAGAACAAATTAAGTCTCATCATCGTCGTGAAGGTTATAGTACTAATTCTAAATATGATGAGCCAACATGGATTACTTGTCACGCCGAGAAACCAAAATACAGACCACATTTCTGACAGTGCAGGCCTGGGAGACTAAATGGTATGTACAGTATACGGTAGGAGTATGGGTGCGATTTGCGTATCTAACAGTAAACCTAACACAGGGGGGGGGGAGGGGTGGGGGCGGAGCCGGGAGTGGGGGTAGCTGTGAACGGGGTATAGAAGAACGTGCCTCTCATTTTGTTGTAAAAAAAACCCCATCAAAAGTGCCCCTCTTTGGTAAAACAAAACGTACCAGTCTTCCATTTGGTTGTAATTGTAAAATGCCCCATTTCGTGGCCAAAATTCAATAAATTTGCCATTTTAAAAGAAAGCGACCTTTTATTGTTAAATATTAAGATAGTGGAATTTGTGGGTAAGATATGCACAGATGATTCGTTTTGTCGGAATCTTTGTGATATGCACCCTCGTATCAAAATAAGTTAGTCCTAATGCCCCTTAAAATCTCCCCTCCCCCAACTGCGGTTGGAACTTCGAACAAAAAAATATATATAACTTGTTATTATCATCTAGTTTCATTTGGTAATATATTTCTTTTACTAAGAAGGTATATTTACGTACACCGAGTGGCGACGCCCGCCCGTGCCCTAGGAAGGATCCTTTTTTAAAGAAAATTTTATCCAAGATAGAGCCTGGCGACAAAAACCAGCTCGGACTCTTACCTGTTCCACTCTCCGGCAGCATCAGTGTCCTCTTGACATTCATCGCCAACATCTTACTAGGGCTTGGCACCTTGACATTCATCGCCACCATAGGGGTGCTGAGCACCTCTCACAGAAGGTCACACTGATCAAAAGACAGTTGCAGTTCTTTTTAAAAAATTAAAGAAAAACTTACTTTATATTTTAAATGACAACATTTTGTTCAATTAAAGGTTACCCTGCGTCCCAGTTGAATACCTCAGAATATTAGAAATATGACAAATATCTAACAATCTCACAAAGCATCTTTGGGATAACCTGAAGTGAGTTTACTCAATTATAATGTTTCGTGACAATCCCTCGAGTAATCCTGTAGAAATATATCTTGACACTTGGATCTGGCAAAGGTATCTTCTTACAAACATCCCTTTAGGCGCATTCGGCTTTCCATATTTCCCAATACGAGAATCGTCCACGGATGCTCTGCGTGCATTTCTCTCTCCCTTCTCCCTCTCCCTCTGATTCAAACGAACAGTAGTTAGTTCACTAAAAATATAGGTTGTATTAAAAGAGTAAAGTAAACTAGTAAAGACTAGACAAAATCTGTGGCAAATAAGGTCTGTGAAGCTGATAACAAGAACTTGATTCACGTGATACCATGGAGATCAAGTCATTGATATCTTACAATTTAAAGGGATATTCCGGTCCCAGACAATGTGACCGAAAAAAAATATTCCAAAGAGTTGGTTGAACCGCCCCGCCTCCCCCCCCCCCCCCCTCATTTCAATATATTGTCCCTAACTCAAGATATGGTCGATTGAATGGAATCTAGTTTGGGATCCAAAACCCTCGATTCTTCTCTGCAATGGATCATCGTAGTGTGATTTGTGATGTCATAAAACGGCAAATGTTCTTAAAAATGTTTCCTTTCTTTTTATAATTTTCTTGCTGAATTTTCATTGAAATTAACCAGTTACATATGGAATATTTGTGTAGCTGTCAAAGGTTCCCTGTGTTTAGGATTTCACCAAAATGCAACTTTTTCGTGGAAATATTATTTTCCTCTGTGAATAAGTGCAATTAAATGTAATAAAGAAACACCGAAAAAACAAAACTTTCAGCTGAATTGCTGTGATGACGTGATTCACTCTGTCGCTGATGCATTAACAAAATATCACAAACTTTGAAAAAAATTCTTATCTTCGCCATACGAATGTTATGAGGGTGTGATTTTGACCGTCATATAGATGCAGAAAATTGCCCGCATTTCAATCAAATTCAGCCACCGGAATATCTCTTTAACCTACTTTCCAGAACTGGAAATGTAATATGACACACATAACGTGCAATATTTGAAGGCTTGGAGGTGGACACTCCTTTTTCATTGTGCAAAGACTTTATATATCCTTTAATGTGTATGTTTTTAGTTTGCATATGTTATAATTGTACATCTTACGTGACTATTTACTATAGTGAAAGAAACGCTATACACTTCACGGGGGAAGATAAATCAAGCAAACGTAATACGAGATATAAAGGTAATGGATAAACACAATACTAACGGACCCCCTCACTGGGTGGAAAGTCAAACATATCGCCTGATATATTTCTTTATAATATTCACTGTTATCGATCGAGATATATAGATAGACAGGGAGATGTCTGTTGGATAAAGACCAACTATATAACAAGCAACTTGACAAGTTACAGCCGATACACATAGCTGGTACAGCAACTGCTGTTCATGTCCCATAACCGTGCATCAGTAATTTCTACTTCGTGTTCGTAACACGGTAACATGTGTTACAGGTGGCACTGTAACAACTGCAACGCTGTTAATTTGTTCCCATGTAATACAAAGAACTGCGCGACTGGACAAGGCGTCTATGAAGATGAGAATGCCTATGAGATGAAGTAAAGGAGGTACGGTACCGCTTGATTCCAGTTCACACCTCTCTTTAAATAACGCCAATTCATCATGCCGAAAACGAAGAAAGTCCATGTTCGGGTATATCCATAGTAGGCCTACTTATAGCATAAAAGCGACTAGGTACGACGTCATTTTAGAATCGCGTATTAATGAACTCGCACTAAATCGTTGGTACAGCAACTATTGTTCATGTCCCACAACTGTGCATTTAGTAACTAATACTTTGTGTCCGTAACACAGTAACATGTGTTACTCGACACGAACATTAGTTATAACACCGAACCAGCTATGAGTATCAGGTACAAGTTAATGTAGAGGCCCATACGACTGAAGACAGATATACTTCAATGGATGACTTGACATTTACCCCCCCCCCCCCCATGGTTCGAAAATGGCGGTCTAGTCTAACTATTATTGTCTTTATTGCAGCCAAGTTATCACAACAGTATGTAAGTCATGAAGTGTGACAACCCACAATCATCTACTTATACTAATTAACTGATTGTTATATTAACACCCTTCTGTACAGTATATATCCGTAGCGGTTTTCATCTCTTATTATAAGCTGTTTCCATCTCCCAAATTCCATTCTATTTGTACTCTGCAATTGTCCATTGATTCAGTTTTTGTTCTCTGTCCATCTATATCGAAGTTAAATTGTGTCCTCTATCTGTTTTCGTTTTCTGTTTGCCTTTGAAGAAGATCCTGGTATTGAAATATTGTTTGTAACAGAAAACCAAAACTATTCGGATAGATTTTCGGTCATTTGTGTTTACTACCGCGTCGGTGCTGACAAGCTAACCCACTGCGATGATGAACATAATCATTTGATCGTATAACATCTTATAAGTATAGGCGTGCCTTTGCACGATATACTGGTATATTTTATGAGCCTCTTGAGTTCATTGAACGCGTTTTTTGACACAATGATTTTGATTTCTCCTTATCTTTTTGTCTTGTCAATAAAGCTACAGTTGGCATAAGAATAAGGATAAGATGGTATCGAATTGTTATATAGAAAAACAGTGAATTATTAATAGAACCACTATATAATAAAAACGCGATAAACTTGTAACCCGAGTTATAGCTATTTTGTAGGGTAAATGTATAATTACAAGCTGAGACTGTAAAGGGAATAGACGACTTTGCGTATTGTCCATAACAGGTAATTCCATCAGGACAAAAATATGCCATGAGCCAAAAAGAAATGGGAACTTAAATACAGGTTTATAATAATATTCAATTTCTATATAGCGCTTTATACCAGCAATAGGTCTCAAAGTGCTTTACAGACGTTATATTACCCATGGTCAATGATAACCTGTCCCAGAGACAATCCCTCCAGGCGGCTGCAGTTATATACTGCGCCCAATGTCAAGTTACCTCACAGGTACCTATTTAACCCCTGGGTGGAGAGAGGCAATTGAGATAAAGCATCTTGCCCAAGGACACAACGTAATGAACTAGACTGGGATCGAACCAGCAATCCTTGGATCACGAGTCCAACGCCTTAACCAATTGTCCACCACGCTCTCACAGGTTAGGCCTATACACTCTTATCGTCCTCATAATTTAAAGTTTCCGAGGGCAACTCCCGGTTCTACCACTGAAATATTCATCATTGCTTATTATTAGGCAAGTGTTTATACTTGCGCTTGGTTTCATGTCCGACATCAAGCATTTAGCTGTCGCTACATTTGACCATTTGGAATTTATGCATCTCATGAATAATAATGATATTGTAATCCATGGCATAAATTGATCTAGGTCTACAATTGGTTTTCTTTATATCGTTTAAAGTTCAATTCCAGCAGTACAGGCAAAAAGTCTGAAGGGCCGGTTTAATCTTCAAATTGTTTGCTCATTTTAATTGAAGCTAAAGTTTCACAATTACCCGCTACGTCGTCTCCAATGACAGTTACAATGTGTTACTAGAACCTAAAGGGTTTGTATTATGTGTAGCAATTAAATTGTGTAATGTACGATGTTGCCTTGTTACTTTACGTTCGATCACAACATGGCCTACTTACACATCGTATGGAAGCTTTGAGGTGCTGCCGTCAAATGTTAAAATCTTTTTGTAAATCAAGTAGTAAGCGTCATCGAAACGATTGATTCAATATTTTACTTGAAAAAGGACGATATGACCATTTTATCAAATTTTATCAATTTTAACAATTTGTAGCGAAATGATATTCATCATATTGCAACAAAATAATGAATTACGCTGAGAAATTTATGTTTGCAACAATGTATAGTAAACATAAGTAAAAATATCTTGCCATTCAACATTTCGCAACAAAGTGATAACTTATACGCTTCTATCAGAATGTCAGCATTTCAACTTTTTGCTGCAAACTAATAAATTGGACAGTAATGTAATCAATCTCGTGAACTCAATATTTGCAACAAAGTGATTAATTACGCTCGCATCAGATGGCATCATTTCAATATTTAGCTGAATCCTGGCGAATTGCAGCAAAATTGTAGAAACACATTGTTAACATTTTCAAGGGCACATTAAAGTTTCCATATCGTTGGGCAAATGACACAGTAGACTAAAAATCCGCATGCCTTGTTTCCCGAACAGTGACTGATGTATGTTAGAAGAGCCGGGTGTTGTTTGAAGGATTGCTTTAGGCAGGAATATTTTTTATATTTTTTATGAATCGCATAATTTTTTTTCCTCTCTTTATTGCCCTTGACATTACAAACTATAGAAAGTGCTTTTCAATGATTCTTAACAGGAATTAACAACAGTAAATCATAAAAATTAACCTTCAATTAAAAGTGAAATAAGTAAAAACCATGGAAGCCAGTATTTCTACCAAATGCCTCTGATAAAATGCGCAATATATATTTTGTAAAACAATGTGCTCTTTGAAATAATTAAGAGAGCCATTAGCCGTAGGGAAACTCTTAGTTTTCTTTCAATCAAAGATATACTTTTTTTATTTAAATGAAACTTAAATTAAGTTCATGAACGCAATCTTCTCCAAACAGAATAACCGAAGCATCACTTAATTTTATACTTGAATGACGGCTTTGTTAAGAACATTATGAAAGTATTTCCAGATTTTTGTGAAAAATTGCAATGAGAAAAACAAAATGTTGAATCGATTCGGTACAAGTTAAAATCAAAATGTGCACAAATTTGAAGAGATTATTTTAAAAGTATGAAGATACTTGTTTGTGGGATAATTCGAAGATCTTTGATATGTCACAGGCCAAGCAAACCTACATTCACCATTGCTCAAAATGTTTCTATTAAGTAAGTTATAGATTTTCAAGATATTCACCTTTAAAATATGCCAAAATCTCTGGAATGCTTCTTTAAATCTAACTTGTTGACGATGTTGGCCGGCTCCTTAGTAAAGATAATTATAGTTAATGTTAATCCACTATTTTATCAATTCTAATATAACTCAAACCGTAATATTTGATTAATTACTTCATATAAACCACAGAGCATCCTTGGATGACTTTCAAAGCCATCTGTCTTTGACAAATACGTTTGTGATGCATCTGATGAACTAACTTTAAAATAGTAGGTGTATTAGACTACAAAATCCAGTCACTTTTATCGATGAATCTCAGTTGTTAAAAGGGTCATTTCTGAAATGAAAGGACAGATGGCAAGTGAATAACGTAAACTGATAGCAGTGTTGTTGTAGTAACAGTCTACAAAATACTAACATTTCATTTCATTTTCATTTCATTTTTTGAAATGAAATGAGAATTTAGCACAGATTTCGCTAACAAGAATGAACAGTGACAATGAACAATGAGTCAAAAAACGCCCTGGCAGCATATTTATCATTTACAATAGCCTTGCTCTACTCTTGCTGTAACCTGATTGACCCATTCAGTTTCAATTGTTTACTTTTGAAGAAAAACCACTAACTAGCTTACGTTTTCTATAATAATCTGAAAGACAAATATGTTGACCGCAGAACAGGCCATGTCTATTAAATTTAAATTAACTAGTTTCTGAACGCAGACTATGCTTTAAACTGTTTCAGATATAGCTTTTTGTCACTTCCAAAACAAATTATGTTACAAAGGCGTTTCCGACGTTGTACATAATATACAGACACAGTTAACGCAGCAGACACAGTTAACGCAGCAGACACAGTTAACGCAGCAGACACAGTTAACGCAGACACAGTCAATGCAGACACCGTTAATACAGACACCGTTAATGCAGACACAATTAATGTAGACACAGTTAATGCAGACACAGTTAATGCAGACACAGTTAATGACATACTATCTATATGTCAGCATCTCACTTGCTCTGGGTATACTTAGCCTATATGGCACATTAATCTGCAATCTTTACGTCTTGTTAACGCAGACACAGTTAACGCAGACACAGTTAACGCAGACACAGTCAATGCAGACACCGTTAATACAGACACCGTTAATGCAGACACAATTAATGTAGACACAGTTAATGCAGACACAGTTAATGCAGACACAGTTAATGACATACTATCTATATGTCAGCATCTCACTTGCTCTGGGTATACTTAGCCTATATGGCACATTAATCTGCAATCTTTACGTCTTGTTAACGCAGACACAGTTAACGCAGACACAGTTAACGCAGACACCGTTAATGCAGACACCGTTAATGCAGACACCGTTAATGCAGACACCGTTAATACAGACACCGTTAATGCAGACACAGTTAATGCAGACACAGTTACTGACATACTACCTATATGTCAGCATCTTACCTGCTCTGGGTATACTTAACCTATATGGCACATTAATCTGAAATCTTTACGTCTTGACAAACAATTTTTTGTAGACATGCACTAGTCCAACTTGAAAGATGTATAACTGACGTAATTACACAGCTAACAAAATATTCTCAACCGTCCGCAGAAGAAAACCAACAACATAGAAATAAGATGCATAGAAACCCTGAAATAATAGAGACATTTTTATAACAGCCCTAAAAATGACAGAATTATATGACGGCGGTATTTTATAAATGATCGAAATGGCACACACAACCATCCGTGATAATTCGAGATTGCCTCGTTGTAGTGTTGTATAGAGTAACGTTATATAATGCATGTAGGTATATTTAGGTAGGCGACTACCAACGGGCACTATGGCGATTATATTTTGTAGCCAACATGCATCCTGTATGCCTTGAAATGGGCTGCAAAAAATTAGCCCTGTTGACCTGCAAACGGAAGGCCTTTGACGATTGCGTTACATGTTCGGTTAGGCTAGGCAACCTTTGTCCATGAGCTTTTATCTATACACAGGCTTTCTGCAGTATAGGGAAGCAGTTTTTTTACAGTTTCTTCTTGCTTATAGTATCTCTCTGAGATGTTTTATCGACAGCATATTTCTAAAACAGTATTCTTTTTGTGTAGAATGTACATTTTCTTTGTACAAATCGCTATCGTTAGTTCTAAACATTCATATTCCAGAATCAGTTATGAGTCTGATTTATTGTATACCAATGAATAAAACATCTTTTTATTATGGATTTGTACTTTAGCGGTAAATGTTGAAACGTTTTAATAAGAATAATCGATAATAATATATTCTTCATTTACTAGAGCCTTGATTTCAATTAAATACGTTGGCTTATATTTAAACAGTTAAATATTATTAAGGACCATGATTTTCAAATGATTTCTTGGTAAAAAAAAAATAAAACATATTTTATTAACTTGAACAATTATTCAAGTCGTGGCGTGTACATATATATTCTGAAAGTAGCAGTTTCAAAATCGAGTAACTTAAAGATTAAAAGTGAGAAGAAGAAGAAATAATTGAAAAAAAAATCGGATATTTTACCAGGTTAGGTTATAAACAAGTGCATTATATTAGAAAGGAATTTCCACGAACTTACATCAGTTATAAACTTTTTTACGCACTATTTCTCTATCTAGAGTAACAATGTATGAATCTAAGAGACTTACTTCGGTCAGCTTGCGGCTTTGATAAGCCAATGAGGCTTCTTCGCGAGTTACTGCTTGCATGAGGATCTTAAATACATACATACATAAACTGTAACAGTTTTTCACTGTCCACTACAAAGTCCGTCCTACGCGTCCAAATCGGACCAACGCCCTCTCAATGAACTTTCCTCACCCCACCCCCCAAACACATACACAGTGTATTGGGAGGACAATGAGTGACGGACGGAAACCCAAACTAGACAATATTCCATCTGGTACCGTAGCCGCAGATGGTCGCTCTTAAAAGTACGTAAGCTGACAAATTTCTCTGGATCGAACGCCTGGTACTATAGCAACCGGTGACTCATTCACACGACGAAATCATGTATACAAGCGAAGCTCATCAGAATTCTGCAAAGTGGGTCCATAGAGATTGAAAATGTTTATAGATAACTCCTCACCCTACCCAGACCATTGGCATAATGCTACCGAGTGAAATCGCAAACGGCCTTCCAAATCACACATTTATTTCGCAGTTTATATCTTAAATTTGAATTTTCACCATTTCTGATTCTCAAGTTCATCCGTTCGTATACTGAACTCTTCGAGGGATCTGCATCCGTTTCCGATCCTTTCGTTTGCGAATTAACCAGAGTACCTATAAATATCGATTAAAATGTTTCGAGATAACCTGTTGTAAGAGGGTTAGAAACCTGTCATAGAGGTAGATGGGCCTTCTCGACTACAGAAATCACAACATGCACATGATCTTATAGACGGCCGTTTGTAATTTAGTCGTTGCGTGGCGTTATATTGATTACTACTTGAAGACAAAAACGTCTGTTCCCCCTATAAATATCGACTGAAGTTTATACATTTTTGCAAATAGCATGCATGGCGAAACTTTACACAAAACTATCGATTGAAGAGTTACTTTGTTAGTTGAAGAGGCAATACGATATCAGAAAATGAAACACTTATATTTAAAGATATATATATATAAATGAAAATCGTAATGAGTTGGAAAATCAAGAACAGTGAAAAAACTTTCAGCCTCCACCGGGATTCGAACCACGGGCCTTCCGCTATCGTAATGAGTTGGAAAATCGTAATGAGTTGGAAAATCAAGATATATATATATATATATTAATATATATATATATATATATATATATATATATATATACAAGGACCTACAAGGACCTAAATCCCCCCCCCCCCCCAACCAAAAAATATGTCTAGGATAGTTGTAAATTCCGTACTTGAAGTTACTTGCTTTGGATATCAAAGATGCATATTTGAAACATATTTTAAACTGGGAAGAAAATTAATCGTTGAATATTATCCAGACACTCCCGGACTACAACTTTACTGAAGCAGCTGTATACATCCGTTGAGGCAGATTCGATACAAAAAGTCACATATTTAACGACTACGTTGGGATTGCCTAGTTTTCTGAAAAGATCGTTTTCACAAAATAATCAGTTTTATTAAAAAATAGGGAAAAACGTTACATTCGAGGCAGCCCTTTTAATTTCTTAAAAGAACATTAGTACATTTCATCATGTCAATTTTGGGAAAAACAACCAACGAAGAAATGAACAAAATATATAGAATTGTTGATACTTTGCAGGACGGATGTTCACTTTGCGATAAGTGCCATGGGCTGTAAAACGTTTATTTCCAATGGAGTAAGAAGCGGCAACTTGAAATGGAACACTGCAACAGTTTCCTTTACAATGAGTGCTCATCAAAGTTGTAAAGTAATAATGACTTAGGTATAAAGTGATTATTTTCAATTAACTGTGTAAAAGCCAAATTTAATACATCCAAACATCCGCCTTTCGTCTGAACAATAAAATTTGTACCATTGAAAATGTTTCTTTTCCACTCTTAGCGAGGAAATCTATATTTCTTTAGATTTAGGAATCACTGTGAATGTACAAAATTCAGATATTCAATTGCGCAGGAAATAGTCAATTCAGTCTCCTAAGCTCTGTATATCGTACGTTTACCGATATAACTTTGTGGGCTCGTATCTTGTAAAAATAAATCTTCCCATATAGCGTTACCATGTCAATCTAGAATCATTTAGTAATGGTCTTGGGGTTTTCCTTATTGGACAGAAATGTATGTTGAGAAAACTTCAAAATAGAGTTTGATGTAAGGCAGTTGGAAATTACCAAAGAAAGGTCTGTCAAAGAGTGTCTTTGATATTGACATTCATATTACGTTAACAGGTATAATTCCCAGAAGCCTATCATCAGTTGTCCTAAGGATTAGAAACCGACAGTGTTTTCAGAGAGAGTTGATGTATACTTAAAGACCGCGACAGATCAAGTACAAGAAAACATGAAGGTCAATCCATGTGTTTAGCCTGATATATGTCAAACTCCCTCGAAATAAAACGCCATGCACGCATATACGTGAGATTTATTATGAGAAACTACTCATAGGAATAACCTTAGATGACAGCAAATCTTGTAGACATTTTGTGTCAAGGAGAGCACATAAAGGTGTGTTTATATTAACCGAAAACTGTGAGATTGCTAACTCCTTTCTCTTGACGGTACTCGACATAAGACGTTCTTGATACTAATGTGCGAGACACGAACGGAGGGTGCACAAAGGGATAATATTAACCATATATTCTCTCTCTCTCCACCTCTCTCTCTATCTCCACATCTGACTCCACTCCCCCTCCACACCTCTCTCTACACCTCCACCTCTCTCCACCTCTCTCTTTCTCCACTTATCTCTACCACCCCCCCCGCTCTCTCTCCACTTCTCTCTCCACCTACCACCCCCTTCTCTCCACATCTCTCTCTCCACATTACCACCCCTCTCTCTCCACTTCTCTGTCTCCACGCACCTCTCTCCACCTCCACCCACCTCTCTCTCTCCACTTCTCTCTCCACCTCCCACCCCCTCTCTCTCCACTTCTCTCTCCACATACCACCCCTCTCTCTCCAATTCTCTGTCTCTCTACCACCCCCTCTCTCTGCACTTCTCTGTCTCTCTGCACCTCTCTCCAAGTCTCCGTATTTCTCTTTTCTATTTGCAAAATTATATACAAAATGGAGTGGGTGGGTTGAAGTGTGCTATATTGCACCAAATTGCATCTGAGGCCACCTGGAAATGCAAAAAATATCCAAAGGGGAGGGGGACACCCCCTCCCCTTAGACCCCTCCCCCAGCCGGCCGTCAGTCTTCAGCCCCCCCCCCCACTCAAAAGTACCTTCCTACGCCATTGCAACTAATCATCGTACAAGTAGGCTGCTATACATTCGGTCTGTCGTGACGTAGCCTCACTAAGTCAATTACATATAGGCTTTTATTGCGTGACGACTAGGTTACTTGATTACACGTTAATGGTAAAATGGTAGTGTGGTACACAAGACCCGCACGTATAATGCAACTGCAAAAATCAAAATATATTTTCCTCTGAGACTTAAAAGAGCTTTAAAAAAAAACCCATTCGTAAACGCTTCTGCTAGTTAACTGTAATTTGTCCCTAGTTTTCACTGATCTTACTGTGGAATTTATGAGCACAGGCCGGTTTGTTATCGTGATACAGGAATATATATATATATATATATATATATATATATATATATATATATATATATATAGCATATAGCATAGGATATCTTAAGCCTTTGTTATTTTAATATTTTATTTTAATTATTTATTTTTAGTCTGTAAATGCTATTTTTAAATTGGCATCCCATATCTTTTTGTAGCACGGTTAACAATAAACAATCTCAATAAATAGTATTGATAGCATACTAACACATCATATATATTTTAAGTGATATGGCCGGTGTGTATCGGTTTTATAAGCATAACGAGTGGTAGTTGTGGAATGAGAAAGTGCCCCTCTGATGTTGTGCCCACCCCCCACTTTTTGGAAGCTTCCTACTCCTGACAATGGGTCAACCTCTCAGGTGGGATACACACATATACCGTACTCTAGTTGTGCCCCTCATCCTACTTAGAGCATCAGGGGTTACAGCTTTGCACAGCTTCAGCTCAGTGCATTTAACTTAGAGATCTTCCAAGAAACTTTACAACCGGAAATGAGAGCTGTCAATATTTTTCCCGTTAAATTAATTTGGCCTGTATTCCCATGTTTGATGTTTCGACAACCGCGGAGTGAAAGACATTTCTTATCACCAGTCGTCTGCTTTATCAGCACGGCTTAACCTGATCAGTAATTGCTATTGAAGACAAGAAAAGCCATGTTGGTACTTTGTGGTTCAGTTCAGTTCTCTCGAGGAAAGATAGATTCATAAACCTTCTCCGATTCGACGTGTGAAAATGGAGTCCTTTAAAGTTCATCTTTGTTGAAACTTTGCAAAGTAATTTTCAAGTATTTCACCCAATCAATTGGGGGGGGGGGGGGGGTGGGGGGATATATTGCGAAGGATAGAATTACACATCCTCTTCAACAACATCCTCTCAACACATATTTAGTTGAGGAGATCATTTCTCTTGCCGAATGTGTTGCTGTGTATAAGCTAAACCATGAAATCTAACTATATAACGACATTTGTTTTATTTAACGATATGGGATCATTGGAAACATAGTACCGTACACTTATTTCTTCGGAGATAATTTCAACTGTTTTTCAACAGCCATTATTTTGCTTAACAGTGCAATATGTGACTTCATCATTATAACTATGAAGAATGCGATGTTTACGAATTTTTCAAGATCGGTTGCATTCAATAATTACGTTCTTACTAACGTTTGGCCTCTGTGAAAAACAAAATGGTTAAATTCCCAGAAATGAATTACTAAACTTCCCAAAAATAAATAAAACGCTTTATATGATGTGAAAAATCTTTATCGCCATCGATTTTATTAAATTATAGGCTTAATAGGTTCCCGTAATTACTGGTAAATTATGCCAAACCAAATTCTACCAGATAGATCGGTTAGTTACTGAGATGGCTTTTATATATATATATATATATATATATATATACATATATATATATATATATATATATATACATATATATATATATATATATATATATATATATATATATATATATATATATATATATATAAGAATTGAATGTGTAACAAGTGGTATGACAGATATATAGTATATCAAGAAAGAATAACACACCAGAAAAATTCCACTTCACGACCGGTTTCGTCCTTTTGGGACTCATCAGGCGAAGGTAGGAATCGAACCCCGAATCTTCGTGTCACGAACCTAAGCCCGTACCACTCGACCACAGTGATTCTACTGGTGTGTCAAAGCGCAAGGGGTGCACTCTGTACAATCTTAATACTTGGGTAATACGCCCTTAATGACAGTTATTCAAAGCCATATATATATATATATATATATATATATATATATATATATATATATATATATATATACATATATATATATATATATATATATGTATATATATATATATATATATATACATATATATATATATATATATATATATGTATATATATATATATATATATATATATATATATACAGGGTTGGCCGGTTTTTACCGGGCGGTTTTTACCGCCCCGGGAAAAACAAGTTTTTTACCGGTTTTTACCGGGAGGTTTTTCCCACCTATAAGTGGGAAAAACTGGGAAAAACCGGGAAAAACCTCAAATTATATAGAATTCCTAAAAACTCATGTGGAACTTGTGGAGGAGCATAGAATCTACAAGAAAATGGCATCTTATGGTAGGGGGTTGGGTTACATCCAAAGAACAGCTATGATCTATAACTTGTGAGTTTACCGATTAGACTATTATAAATAATTCAAATAAATAATATATTGGATGCTCAAATCAACCAACTTTATTTTCCTATCGAGATGCATAATTCCATTATCTAGAGAATGGACTCGTATCAAACTGTTGGTGCCTCCTAGGGCTATGGTTCGTCATATTATACATGCCACATTAGTCCGCTCAGATCCAAATGATGATTCACATCCAAGAACGATCACTTCATGTCTGCGATAAATTGTACTCTGTTCACACTTCGCACTAGGCACTGTACTATGCTTATATTGCTTATAGGCACTGTACTAAGTGACTGTTGTGACATCAACTAATTTGAGAATAAGTAACAACTGGAACAGTTACTTGTGTTGTTGATACTCCTACCTCTTCAGTTAGCCTATACACAGGAAGTGCCCAGTATCACCTCACCTGTCCACCTCAAAGTGTTTAATCACTCATGCATGAAGTTGTATAATAATTGGACCATGTTTGCATCAAGGTAAACAGTTTGGTTGTGTGAATGGCTCCATAGGGCCATTGTGCGTTTAATACTTTAATTGGGCCCATGTGCCTTACAAAGTTTCAAAGCAGTTTCTATTGAGCCCCCTGGATTGAAGTTCACCTCAATAGACTGTTGCCTACTGTATTAATGGAATGGAATGAACTGTCTGAGCACATAATATTATATTATTATATGGTTCCTTGTCCCTTTAAGCCTTTGGATGCCATGGTTCGCCACTTCGTTCTATCCTCCGCTGTTCATGCCACATAATAGGCCTGAAGAATTTAGGAGGGGTGAATGTCCCAGTGTAGACCTATAATGGTTTGGGCAATAGGCAATGCATACTGCTAAAGAGATCGTGACAGAATAACTATACATGTGCAATACGAAAAATACTCTTTTTTTCCACAAAAAGTAGAATAAGAATGTGATAAAATAGCTCAAAATGAAGCTAAGAAACTCCCATATTCAATAAAATATGCCTGACATGAAACAATATCGTGCCTACTGATGACCCTGCATTTTACGGACAATTAATACTAGTTTTCGAGACGGAGGCGGTTTTTACCGGTATTTACCAGTTTTTCCCGGTTTTTACCTGGTTTTTACCGCTTAGTGGGAAAAACAGGTTTTTCCCGGGAAAATGCCAACCCTGTATATATATTTATATATATATATATATATATATGTATATGTATTGTGAACATCGTTATTTGATCTACTCCAAAAACGGCTGTGTTATTTCATTTAAATTACGTATTGGAGTTTATATTTCACGGATGTTGGACTTTATTATATTCATATGCCACTTGTGAGTATTCTTTGAACCAATTTGATATTGTTTTCGCCCACTTTACGGCGACTTGAAACCCTTTTGCCTCTGGGCTGTCAAGACTAAGTTGTCTTGGATACTTACATCAGTTCTGCGAAACTTATTTCTGTGTGTGGTGCACACGTTAACTATGTCTACCTCCATTGCCGAGTGCACAGTGTGCAACTGCATGCAGGCAAACGTATTGTGTTGTTTTCTTTGCCAATCATCAGTGCATGCATTTGATTGTGGAGACAAGAAGAAGCTATGCACATCATCATTGTATAATATGCTAGACAATGCATCTAAACTCTATCCAAATTTTTTCTACATCTGTAACTCTTGTAAATCAGACAAAGAGGCTAGTGTCAACTCCCCTGATCAATCGCGAATGTGCGATATAGAAAAGAAAGTCGATCGCCTGGAGCTCAACCTGAATGAAATTAAGAATCTCATCGAATCTAAAGGCCAATCTCAGCAATCAGCTGAACAAGCCAAAGGATCTATTCGTGATAGCGTTCCGACTGCCCCTGTCATTGGCGAGTGTTGGTCAAATGAGGAGAAAATGGTCGAAATAAGGAAGGCTCGTGTAAGCAAATCCGCACTGGTTATTCCAAAATCTCCTATTGACACCACCACACTTGAGAAAACTATTGTTGACAGCAATGTCCAAATTAGCAAATCTTTCAAAAACAAATCAGGCGAAACCATTATTGTGTGTGACTCAGCTTCATCACGTGACAAACTATCTACTGCCATCACTAACAACCTGCCCAAAATTGGAACAATTAAAAAAGCTGGTACCATGCTGCCAACTATTGCAGTTGTCGGGTTTTCTGCGTCCTTTGCTGATGACCCTTTGCCTGTCCTACTTCAACAAAATCGTTGGTTGGCAGAATATTTTGAAATCAATACTCTTGGAGATCATATTACTCATCTTATTTCAAAGCCGTTGAGAAATGATGAAACCGTCTTTCAAGCCATATTCAATGTGTCCCCATCACTTCGTGACTTCATGAAAAAACATGGTGATCGTATCATCTTGGGTATGAACTCCTGCAAAATTTATGATAGATTCCATGTCAAGCGATGTAGCATATGTCAACTGTTTGGGCACTATCATAAAGAATGCTCTAACATAACCACCCCTTCTTGTGCCATCTGTGCAAATGACCACGAAACCAGGCTATGCAAAATCTCCTTTGACGAGACAGATAAACATTCTTGCATTAATTGCAAACGTGGCAACTCTGGAACTCGCGCAAATCACATGGCATCATCTATAACCTGTCCTCAGTACGTCGATGCGCAGAACAAAGTTAAACAACTGATTGCTCGTTTAAACTAGACATTAGTTTCCAGGACGGCAATACTAAGACTTGTCGGCAATCACAAAGGAAATTTATATTGGAGACTGCTAATGTTCGCTCAGCTCGAAATAAAACTTCTTTAATCGTTGATCATATTATTCATTCTGGCACTGACTTATGCTGTTTAACTGAAACTTGGCTTAAGTCAAGTGATACTGTTTCCGAAGCTGCCTTAGCGCCTGAGGGTTATTATTACCTTGGAGTTCCTCGACCGCAGGATAGAATTGGTGGTGGGACTGGTTTAATTGTTCGAGCCTCAATTAAGACCAACCTCTTGCATTCTGATGAAAAGTCGTCTTTTGAATATTCTGAATGGCTGGTTGCTATTGACAATCTCAGAGTTCGTTTAATAATAATCTACCGTCCTCCATATTCCGAAGCCCATCCGGTCACCACTTCAACTTTTTTCCGAGAATTCAGTGACCTCCTTGAAAACTGTGTGCTTTGTCCTGAAAAACTTATTCTTACTGGCGATTTTAATATTCATGTGGATGATCACACTAGTACTGATGCGACTAAATTTAATGATATTATGAATACGTTTAGTCTCCAGCAACATGTCTCCATTCCAACTCACGACTCCGGACACACGCTTGATTTAATCATCACACGATCCACTAACGATATCGTGTTATCATCTCCACTAGCTGCTTTAAAAGTGTCTGATCATTGGTCAATTAGATGTTATCTTGACCTTCCTATTACCAAACATTCAACCAAAGAAATTAAATACCGGAAATATCGAAGTATTCATATTGATCAATTTTGTACAGGTATTTTGCAATCCTCATTATGCACAACTGAATGGCTTGATTTAGAGAGTTTAATTGAATGCTATGATCGTACTTTAACATCTGTCCTTGATATCCACGCACCAGTTCTGACCAGAGTAATTACCGTTAGGCCAACAGTACCTTGGTTCTCCGATCATTTGAAAATATTACGTTCCGCTTGTCGAAAGGCTGAGAGAGTTTCCGCAAATCTGGTCTTGAAACTCACAGACGGGTCCATCGCTCTTTGCGGAATGAGTATTCATTCCATCTGGACTATGCTAAAAAGTCCTTTTATACATCAATCATCCGGGACTGTGAAGGCGACACCAGGAAACTGTTTACTGTTGTAAAGTCATTGTGTAATAAAAAGCAAGTTGTTTCTTATCCGCCACACCAGAATACTATGGAACTTGTTAATGACTTCGGACAATTTTTTATATCTAAAATTGATAAAATTAATGCAAACATTGATTCGATTGCTACTGGTCCTTTTGAACCTTATGTTCAACAGTATTTCCAATCGAAGTTGACTGGGTTCAAGCCACTTTCTAACGATGAAGTTCGCACAATTATCAAATCCTCCAATACGGCTACCTGCAATCTTGACCCAATACCCACTTGGTTACTTAGAAAGTGTCTTGACCCCCTTTTGCCTGTATTGACTACCATGATAAATCTTTCACTTAAAGATGGTAATGTTCCTGACAAATGGAAGATTGCTACCGTTACTCCATTGTTAAAGAAAGCAGGTTTGGACCCTATCTATTCTAATTATAGACCAATAAGTAATTTGAGTTATGTTTCTAAGTTAGTTGAACGAGCTGTAGTTAATGAGATTGTCTCACATTGTTCATCGCATGCTCCTTTTCCTGATTGCCAATCTGCGTACAGGCAAAATCACTCTACAGAAACTGCACTTATGAAAATTCATAGTGATATATTGATGAATATGGACCAACAACAATGCACTCTTTTAATCCTGTTGGATTTGAGTGCAGCGTTCGATACTGTTAACCATGATATTCTTATGAACATATTGCGTACCCAATTTGGTATTGTTAATAATGCACAAAAATGGATTGGTAATTATCTGTCTTTCAGAAAACAGCATGTATCTATAGAAAATATCTCATCGAAAAGATTTTTCTTTGAATTGTGGTGTACCACAGGGCAGCTGTCTCGGTCCTGTTCTTTTTCTTTGTTATGTTTCTCAGTTGTTTACCATTGTCTCTAAACACCTTCCTAACGCACATAGTTATGCTGATGATACACAGTTATATTTATCTTTCAATGCTGGTTCTCTGTTATCTGAGGAACGGGCTGTTCTGGCAATGCAATCACTTGTATTCGAAATAAGACATTGGATGATCAGCAATAGGCTAATGATCAATGATTCTAAGACTGAGTTTCTTTTAATTGGGACTCGCCAACAAGTTGCTAAGACTCGGGTTCAGATGATAAAAGTAGGTAACGTGGATATTAAGCCATGTGATAGTGCAAAAAATCTTGGGGTTTATCTTGACAGCAACATGTCAATGGACATTCATATTGGAAAAGTTTGCTCAAGGGCATACCATGGACTCTATAATATTCGTCAGATCAGAAAATTCCTGGATGAGGACTGTACTAAAACTCTTATTAATACTTTTGTAATTAGTCACATCGACTACTGTAATGCACTCTTGATTGGTTTACCTGATTATAAGCTTCGTAGAGTTCAAATGGTACTTAATGGAGCGGCTCGTTTGATTTACGCTCTTCCTAAATTTTGTCATAATACTTTTACTTTACAATCTCTTCATTGGTTACAGATGATAAAAGTAGGTAACGTGGATATTAAGCCATGTGATAGTGCAAAAAATCTTGGGGTTTATCTTGACAGCAACATGTCAATGGACATTCATATTGGAAAAGTTTGCTCAAGGGCATACCATGGACTCTATAATATTCGTCAGATCAGAAAATTCCTGGATGAGGACTGTACTAAAACTCTTATTAATACTTTTGTAATTAGTCACATCGACTACTGTAATGCACTCTTGATTGGTTTACCTGATTATAAGCTTCGTAGAGTTCAAATGGTACTTAATGGAGCGGCTCGTTTGATTTACGCTCTTCCTAAATTTTGTCATATTACTTTTACTTTACAATCTCTTCATTGGTTACCTGTACAGCAACGCATTGAATTTAAACTAATCTTGCAAGTATTTAAATGTTTAAAAGGTCTTGCACCTAAGTATTTATGTGATATGATCTCGGTGAAGTCTAGTTGTTACTCTTTGCGCTCACATTCTCGAATCACACTGCATGTTCCTTGTATCAATCATAATACATTAGGCAATAGGGCTTTTGCCTACAAAGGACCTCGGTTGTGGAATTCACTTCCGGTGGAATTGATGCGTATCGACTCCTTGACCCTAGATGCTTTCAAGATAAAGTTAAAAACATATCTGTTTAAGCTTGCTTATTCTGATTGACCCGACTGGTTGGCTTTTTCCTTTTTAAGCGCTTTTGAATGTTTTGTACAAAATTAGCGCTATATAAATGCATTTATTATTATTATTATATATATATATATATATATATATATATATATATATATATATATATTCTGGTATCCTTGTGTGTGTGTGTAAAGCGGGAGGCTAGGGTTCTCCGACTCACTACAATTTCAATTATATATATATATATATATATATATATATATATATATATATATATATATATATATATATATATATATATATATATATATATATATATATATATATATATTTATATATATATATATATATATGCTGCCAAACTAAGTTTTCGTGGCTGTTGATAAAATGAATTTAAATATCCTGTGATGGCGTTCACGTCACGGACTCAGTGGTTTGTAACCGAATTTACCTTATCATTTCCGCGTTTAGATCACGTATAGCTGACTAGTCTATTGTTTTTGATAGTCAGTCACATGTTTATAACATCTTATCAAAATGAAATCACATATCTGAATCTCGATGGTTAAAATACGAATTACTGTAGGCTAAAATCAATATAAACAAATTCGTTCATAGGCGAGAATCATTCAAGACATCAAAGAAATAAAAAGAAAAAAAAAAGACATTACAGAAAAAAACGAAAATGTTTTACTTCCTATTTGTCAGGTACTTCTGGTAGCAGAAGTTCTGTTATACTTGATATGGTGAGATTATGCTTTTAAGCACGTGACATGACGTCAGTTCATATGTTTTAGCGTCATCGTTTATTTAATTTATTCTTGTCGTCTTTAAATATTAATTTTGTTATCACAAAACTTTCTTCCTGCTGAACACACGCAGCAGTGCTGCCAAACTTGAAATCTCATTTATCCAATGGATTCATAGCTAAGTGCATATGCTATCCATAAAAGACTTCATTTGTTTACGTTTAATTCTTTACAAAGGTGGAGTTTATGAGAGATGATAGCTTATGGAAATCTGCAAAACCAACAGTAACGCTGCTAAAGGGGTAACAGTTTCTGGACAGCGCCGTCTATTAGTGTAATCGTTAATCCTGTCCTCCGAGAAAGGATAGTCGACTTTTTGAAAGTGAAAGTTAACATTTAGTTCTCCACATATGCATCCGACATAGAGAAAGAGAATACCACACAGCATGTTACCTAACAGACTTCATCATAGAGAGAAATCCATGAATGGGTGGGTGTACGCGCACGAGTTCTTAATCTCGCGTACGAGTACTAATTCTCTAGTACGAGTACAAAGTCTTAAGTATGATGCTAAGTCCCGAGTACGAATTCAAAGTCACGTGTACGAGTAATAAGTCTCGAGTATGAGTACGAAGTCTCTAGTACGAGTACAAAGTCCCAACTACGAGTACAAAATCCCAAGTACGAATTCAAAGTCACGTGTACGAGTAATGAGTCTCGAGTATGAGTACTAAGTCCCGTGTACGAAATCTTAGTCCCGTGATAAGTACAAAGTCCCGAATACGAGTACAAAGTCCCGAGTACGAGTACAAAGTCCTGTGACGAGTACTTAGTCCCGACTACGAGTACTAAATCTCCAGTACGAGTACAAAGTCCCGAATACGAGTACAAAGTCCCGAGTTTGAGTACAAAGTCCCGAGTACGATTACAAAGTCTCAAGTACGAGTACAAAGTCCCGTGTACGAGTACTATGTCTCGACTACGAGTTCAAAGTCCCGTGTACGAATCTTAGTCCCGTGACGAGCACTAAGTCTTGAGTACGAGTACAAAGTCCGGAGTACGGAGTCGAGTACCAGTACGGGAATAGAGAACTTTGTACACTGTAAAGATTGAATAACTATCATCATCATCATCTTCATACTGAACAAACATTCCCTGATCCAGGCATGTTTTATATATATTGTGAAGGTAAATAGGACCTTTCATAAATAGAAACAATTAAAAGACTGTAAGCTGTGGTTGTATATGTATGGTTTTCATGGTACGGTATTGAACTCGTCGACTACAACGCTAACATTGCCGATAACAAAGCTGAAGCAGTAAATGTTAACAAATCCACTACCCGAACGTCATACGACACTGCTCTGTGATTGGTCCGTGAGCAAAACGTTCCATCAAATCATTGCGTAGAAAACGATCTAGGGTAAATACTGAATTGACGTTCACGAATGTACTGAGCGGCGCGGAGAGTTAAAACCGTCAAACATATCCGTCATTAGTTCATTCTAGTTTCAAATACTGTGGCTCAGCAACTATTGTTTGCTAAATGACTATAAATTGTATGAAGGGTATACTTAAAGTCGTTTTCATGTTAACACACAGAGGTATTACTATGTAACAGAAGTATAACTATACTATATGCTATCGACTTTTTAATATACGTCGGACTCATATTTCTACGAATCGTGCTTTTTTGCATGAAAACAAATATTCATATATATATTCAAAGAGATACGGGCGGACGTCTACGATTGAATTTTAACTACAATCTGCTGGAGGAAATTCTGTAGTGTTTTTGAAGTAAGGTAAGAAATGTTCTATTATAAATTTACGACCAGCTGAATTAGAGTAAATAACATTTCAATTAAAAACCGATTGATCAGTTGGTAGGTTATCGTATGTTTGAAGTTATCATCTTCATAAAGTTACAGTGAAATAACTGACTAGTTTTAGCACTGTATATGCAATCCAGCATTATGTTTCTGCTATCATGTGTGTTGAGTTGTGTTATGTTAAAAGAAATCAAACCTGTTATAAGTGTGCATACTTTCATATAGGTAACAGTAACTGTGTGTATAAATAATTTTGCCTACTAGCTCTGTATATGCAATCCATTTTTATGTTTCTGCTGTCATGTGTGTTAAGTTATGTTATGTTAAAGCAAAATCATCCTGTGCACACTTTCATATATATAGTTACTGTGTGTGTATAGCTAACTTTGACTACTAGCACTGTATATGCAATCCAGCGTTATGTCTTTGTTATCATGTACGTTGAGTTGTGTTATGTTAAAAGAAATCAAACCTGTTATAACAGTGCACACTTTCATATAGGTACTTTGTGTATAAATAACTTTGCCTAGTTTTAGCACTGTATATGCAATCCAGCGTTATGTCTTTGCGAGTCATGTTTGTTGAGTTATATTATATTAAAGGAAAACAAACCTGTTATAACTGTGTACACTTTCATGTAGTTACTGTGTGTATAAATAACTTTGCCTACTAGCTCTGTATATGCAACCCAGCGTTATGTTTTTGCTACCATGTTTGTTGGCGGGGGGAAAAAAACGCCATTGTGAGTAAAATTATCTAAGTTAACTTTCGTAGCTCTTCAAGAACAGAATATCTCCACTACAACGTGTGGAATTTGTTTGTATATGAAACATTTTAAACTTTAAACTTAGACATAAACACATCAAATGATGTTCTCTTATCATGATAAAACTTTGCAACTGAAACCTTTTACAAGGGGAGGCCTCGTGATGAGGTTCTCTGGCCAAATCTATCATTTGAAGACCATCTTAACAATGGAACTCAATTAAAGAAGTACCCCAGAGCCATGATTTAAAGACGTGACGTATTTATGAGCAGTTATCAGAATGTTTACATGTAGGTGAAAGGAAATGTTTATAGTGAATGTGTCCTCATGTCACGGGAATGATAGAACTCGACAGTTAGAGGAGGTTCATTTATAGATTTATTCTATGTTTACAAAATTATCTTCGAACCAAGCACTGTCACTTTAATAATAATTATAATAATGATAATAATAATAATAATAATAATAATAATAATCAGCAGTTATTTTATTAAATATGAAAATTCACACTTTGACGAGATCATAGCAAATCGTCAAAATATCCAAAATCTGAAGAAAAAAATAATGTTTTGTCGAAATGCATCTTGCCAATACGTCAATTTTCCGATTTTGGTCATTTTAACGAGTTAATACCTCTGGACAAAACGTCAATTTTCCAATTGTTGACATTTTGACGACTTATAAAGCTTCTCGATCAAACGTCATTGTTCACATATTTGTCACTTTGATTAGTTGGTACGATGTAGTAAAAACGTAATATTTCAGATATTGTCATTATGACGGGAAAATGCATTACAGCAAAAAGTATGGCGCGAGAAAGCGGAATATATTATGTACAACAATATATATGCTTTACTTGCAAAATACGTACATGGTTTACTTCAAAAATACATTTTAGACATATTTATATATATTCTGCAAAAATATATTCTCTGACACAAAAGCATTTATAATATAAATATATATTCTCTAAGAGAAAAATATATATTTTCTTTCAATATATATATATATATATCTTGCTAAAAAACATATATATTCTCTGACAGAAAAATATTTTTCTCTAACAAAATATATAAATTCTGAGACAGAAAAAATATATATTTTACAGGAAAAATTATATTCTGTGCAAAAATATATTTTTATTGTGTGTACGAAAAATATATATATTCTCTAACAACAAAATTCTATTCTGTGTGAAAAAATATATTCTGGTCGAAAAATATATATATGCTGTACAAAGTACCAAAACATATATATTCTCTGACAGAAAAATATTTTTCTTTAACAAAATATATAAATTCTGAGACAGAAAAAATATATAGGCCTATTGTACAGGAAAACTAGCTAACTGCTCACTTCTTCACATTTCAAGGTTATTAGTTTGGAACGTTAGTCGGTGTGTTACGTAAGCAGTTTGCCAAACCTTGCAAAGGAAACGAACGTGGGAAAGTCATTTGCACAGCTCAAATTTCCTGCGATCTACTGCAAGTGCCTATTGAAATCTGTAAGGCAGGTAAACTGTCACGTCAGTGGTGCAGGGCGCATTTCACTTAATTGTATATTTTTTAGAGAATATATATATTTTTCTCTTAGCGAATATATATTTTTCTCTTAGAGAATATATATATTTTTGCTCTTAGAGAATATATATATTTTTTCTCTTAGAGAATATATATATTTTTCTCTTAGAGAATATATATTTTTTTTCTCTTAGAGAATATATATTTTTTCTCTTAGATAATATATATATATTTTTCTCTTAGAATATATATATTTTTTCTCTTAGATAATATATATATATTTCTCTCATATATATTTTTTCTCTTAGAGAATATATATATCTTTGGCATAGAAACATATATTTTTTTGTGTAAGTATATATATCTTTACAGAATACTTATTGTTAGATAATATATTATTATAAACATATATACAAATATGTCTAAAATGTATTTTTGAAGTTAACCATGTATATATTTCGCAAGTACAGCATATATATATTTGTGCGTAATATATTCCGCTTTCTCGCGCCATAATTTTTATTTTTGCTTTTGGTAATTTTGAAGGTTTGGTATTGGTCGACAAAATGTAAGATTCTTGTCTTCTTGTCATTTTGACGAATTGTTGCTTCTCATGAAAACTGCAATTGACATGTTCCTTCCACGCTCCCGTATACATGACAGCCAAACCATTCAAGTTGATGCACTTCACCGTTTGTTGTAGTTTGAAGAACTGCTAAAACAGTATTGGAATTGTGCTGCAGACACGCGTTATATGTTATCCGGACTTGAACGAGGTTAATTACAACCTGTGTATTTGATTAATATTATGTAAAGAATTTAACAATAAATTTAAACCAAGCTTTGTTGACCTCATGTGCTTGAAGAATGGAACAACCTTATTGCTGTAACATATTAGGCAAACCAAAGGTTTCTGCAGTGTGGAGTATTAATTAAGCGCGGTCAACCCCTTTGCCTTCTGCTATGTGTTGGGAAGTTTACGTACGGCTGAATTGAAACCAATGTTTGTGTACGTGCGTCGATTCGCGAAGACGCCTACGTATTATTTTATGTTAGTCTCAATTGGCATTCAAATTGTAAACATATGTGAACGAGGTACGAGAAGTAATAAGCAATTAAATTTATACCTGAAGCTGTTTGATTGAACTCCTGACAAATAGATTATGTATGTAAGTCTATACATAATATGCTATAAAGGATGATAGGCCTAAACATAATATAAGCCTACAACAGCGAAACATCCGAAAATTTGACTGTATCAAAGTTCATGTTTACGTACGCGTCTATTATGAACATAATGCAACATGCTTGAGAGAGGACACTAAACAATTGTTCAAAAGTTAACTTGGCTGGGGACCTTCGAAACACCTGATTCACACTGCAGAGATTACAGTACGGTAACTACTGTAAATCTTAAAGTTAAAAGGCTGGACTCGTGCTGATAAGTTGGTAGCATGTTGCTTAGCATCACAGGAAGAACTGTCTAATAATTGCATGCAACCTTCTAACCATACTTATGCAATTGTTGGAATTATCCATACCCTCAGGTCTAACTGTAATCCTAATATCACCTGCTACCGATTTATCATCACGAACCAGTTTTAACTGTGGCACAAAACTAAAAGATTTACAGGACTGAGTGACTGTGTTCTCTGTGTGTATCAGCTGTTTGAAAAGATGAGCAATACGTGTACAAACACACACACACACGTCCTCACATGAAGTACAGTATGTCATCTCCTGAATTATAATATTTCATGTAGGGAGATTATTATTATTATTATTTACCAGATATATATAGCGCTCTTTTCATGCTTAAGCATGTTCAAGAGCGCTTTACAATGACAACAAAATGACAAAACCCTTAAAATATGAATATGAAAAATAAAATGGACGCAGCTTAAATATTAATATAAAAAATATATATATATTAAGGAAAATTTTTAAAAACAATATAGATTTACAGTGAAATTCCTAAAAAGAAAAAATGAGTTTTAAGGTAATTTTAAGTAACAAAATGACAAAACCCTTAAAATATGAATACGAAAAATATAATGGACGCAGCATAAATATTAATATAAAAAAATATATATATACTAGGGAAATTTTTTAAAAACAATATAGATTTACAGTGAAATTCCTAAAAAGAAAAAGTGAGTAATTTCTTAAAAGTGGCTAATGTTTTAGCATCACGGATATTATTTGGCAGTGCATTCCATAGCTTGCTAGCTGCAAAGTTAAATTGTCTGTCGCCGTATGTAGCAGTCCTTACTCTGGGGACCACTAGTGTAAGGGTATTGGCCGATCTCAATGTTCTGTTAGGCTTGTAGTTGTACACAGTTAGCATATCAGTTAAGTTTTGAGGTGCTTGAAAATGAATTGATTTATATGCATGTAATAATAGTTTGAACACGACACGACGGTGAACAGGCAGCCAGTGAAGATCTCTTAAGACAGGTGTGATGTGAGAGAAATGTGAAGTTCTGGTGATTATACGTGTCGTGTTGTTGGACACGTTGCAGCCTATTAAAAGTCCATTGTGGTGCACCAAAAAGCAGCGAGTTGCAGTAATCAGGACGCAAGGGCGAGGTTTTTTTTGGGGAGGGGGGCGGTAGGCAACCCACACCCCCTGTTACTAACGTCCCTGACTGGAAGCTTGGTTGAGTGTTGTTGAATAAAATCATAACGGTTTACTTGTTTTCACCATTTCAAAAGGTAAGGCGGGGTGTTTGGTATTATAAATGTAACCGCATTTTTAGACAACCCCATTCATTGCTTTCTTTTGAAGCGTCTAGACTAATTTTGAATAGTGTCAACTTGGCAATACGCCCCAGTAGGTTTCATCGACAAATCAACAATAGCGAATGGAATGAGGTCATAACAATGGAGATAATAAATAACTTTTCTGACGTCACACAAGGAAAGCATAACCTAATCGTCACGACCTGACACTGACACTTGCTCGTGATCACGTGATAGACGAGCGTCTGGACTAGGTAGGTCACGATAAACTGTACTCCAATATGATTGTGTTTTTTTTAGTTCATCGAAACGAAGCTATGAACAACTCAGTTCTGCAAAACAAAACTTCAAAGTCAATATTATATCTAACACAGAAATTGATCTGATAAGTTGACAGAGCCAATACTCATAGCTATAGTACAGTAACTACTGTTGACAACAGGTGCTGCTAGATGCCTACTCCATGAATGTATACAATACCGTTCACACTTAAGACAATATATATATATATATATATATATATATTTATATAAATATATATATATATATATATATATAAATATATATATATATATATATATATATATATATATCGATGTTCGCTTTTTGTATATAGGGATGTTACAATGGTTGTAGCTTGATTGCTTACTTACTCAGAGTGGAAGTGATCTGCATTTCTAGAAGAAAAGTACTTCCCCTTAAATATCTTTTATAGCGAAGATTTCTTTGTATCAAGGTCGGTGGGTATGTTGTGAATGCATCTGGCAACATAAGAGTTAATGATGTTGTTACTGCAATTCAACAGAATAGGATTTTTGTTTTTATCTTAAACTCATTAAGTCATAGAGAGGAATTATACATATTGCTACAATTCGAATACTCAGAACACTTGCAGCTAATCAACATTTCAAATGTATCAGGTTTCAAGAAAATATGAGCACAAACACTATAATAGGAAACTAATTAAAAGCTTTGGAAGAAGTTTGCCTTTATGACAACACAGACCACCAACTGTGATCCACTCAAAGGAGTAATTAAGGGTTGAGCCAGTCAAAGTTGGTTACAACAGGTCAACCATATCTTGAGTTCAATCAAATCTATTGAAATAAGGGAATTCACCAGGAGTATACTATTTCTTTTCCACATTATAATGAATCAATATTCAACATAACAGAATCATGCCGATGTACATTTTTGCCAGATTTTGCCAGGAATGCACAATGAAGCTTTAAGAGACGCATTGTGTGTCACTGGGATATCCCATTACTTCTTAAGAAGAAATGATTGTCTCAGATAACAGAGCAGGGTGGACAGGAATTCGACGAGTGTGGTTTCATCTATGCTTTTCTCCGGCTGTCAAAAACACCTTTTCGACATGTCAGAAACCTCGTTGTCACAAGAACAAAATTCCCATGCTTATAAGTTTTTTTTTTAAATGTAAAACATTGCTCATTGCTAAAAATTTTTTAAAAAAGCTTGAATTAATAATTATCAAGTTTACGCCTTCAAAAGCCCTACCCAGACGTCTTGTGTATACTATGAAAAAATGGCTGCACAGTGCCTATCTTCTGATCATAAGTAGAGCTCTTTTTTTTTGCAACGAGCATTGATTTCTTGTTTTTAACTTCCTCCCAACTTTCCAGGTGAAGTTTCATTTATTGACTATACTCAGTTAAACGCTATCTGTTTCATAGAACACATTTTTTCCAGCTTTGGCAGTAACCATGATACTAAAGTGAGAACCAGACATGGAAATGACTGAGCTTCAAAGCTATATAGTGTTCTGCTATATAAAAGCTGAATTGGGTCAGGTTGGGGGACATGAATTGGATTTATCGA
Organism: Apostichopus japonicus; assembly: GCF_037975245.1. NCBI lineage: Eukaryota > Metazoa > Echinodermata > Holothuroidea > Aspidochirotida > Stichopodidae > Apostichopus > Apostichopus japonicus. Next base: position 18,214,805 of record NC_092574.1, read on the forward strand.
CACATTTCAGTTTATCGGTATTGGACAATTGTACATCAGAACTGTGATATGTGTTATTGTTAACTTAAACTCTTAAAATATTACCCCTTTGACCCATACATGTGACCTATACTACAATGCCTGAATCAATCAAAACAATTGCAGTTAATTACTGTATATGTCTATTTGACTTACAACAACTCACTTGATATCGTGGCAGAGTCGAGTCACTTGCAGGAATTTCTCTGACTCGTGTCGAGTCATTGACTTGAGCCATTGATTATGTTAAATCCATTTTAGCCAGCACACATTGAAGAAGTTATATATGGTACAGTTTGTTAGAAAATATAGTTTTTGCTGGAAGTGGATAATTGTTTTGTCGAGGTCATTAAGATAACAAGAAGACAGGGACCCTCATTTCTCATGAGAACACCAATTATTTTACCCAATCTTGTTAGTTTTATTTGTTTTGGGCTCAATTTATGATAAATATATGATGCATAACTATATGTGCTCTCAGTGTTGAAACAGAATTGTCCCTTTGGTTTAATTCAGTAATAAGTTTTCATGTGATTTCTTTGTAGCTCGAATTATTCATCCCATATAATATAAAGATTTTATTGTAATACACAAATGTCCAGAATATGTTTCCAGTATAGCCTATTATCTTTTATGATTTGTTATATACAATGGTTTAGAAAGTGATATATTGCTTTATTATACTATACACTATAGGTTGGTAATCAATTCATGTTCTGTCAAAATATATCCAATGCCAGGTTTCATGACTTGAAATTGTTGACGGTTGATGACAGGTTTCGACGTCGAAAAGCTATTTTCGACAGGCTTTTGACACTGTCCCGTCAAAAACAGGTTTTTGACTGTCGAATAAAGAAAACTCTGTTGTTACCTGCGAATATGTTCGAAGGAAAACCATTTCGCATGAAGGTAATTCGTGGGTTCAGGGTTTGACTTGACTAGAAATGAATTTCAAGAGTATTATGAATAAACTTGAAATCACACTTTGTGTTTGCAATATTTTGTAACTTTTGTTATAGGCCCTATGCTGAACACTTCCGTATTAAAAACCATCCAAGCATGTATATGGCGGTGAACATAACAAGGGTAACTAATGCTATATAATGAATCTGATCAAACCACTACAAAAAACACATTCTGATGTCACCAGTTAGACAAGACAAAAAGAAAAACTGCAAAGGATTTTGACAAAAAACTGAAAACATTTATTGCATAACTATTTATTACAATGATGTAAGCCAAAGACATGTCAGCGTAAATCCTAAATAATAATAATAATAATAATATTTGATTTTTATATAGCGCTTTACACCAGCGATAGGTCTCAAAGCGCTCATACGTTATATATTACCCCTGGTCAATGATAACCTGTCCCAGAGACAATCCCTCCAGTCGGCAGCAGTTATATACTGCGCCCAATGACAAGTTTACCTCACACGTACCCATTTAACCCCTGGGTGGAGAGTGGCAAGTGAGATAAAGCATCTTGCCAAAGGACACAACGCAATGAACTAGGCATGAATCGAACCAGTAATCCTTGGATCACGAGTCCGACGCCTTAGCCAATTGGCCACCACGCTCTCACTCGAAATAAAGCGATAATGCAAAGAATATAGAAGATATGGCAATACTGCAGCTTCTGGGGTTTCGTCCCTGAACCCAACCTGGGCTCTGTCACTGGACCCATTGGAGTTCCCTCCATCCCATGCAGCCAATGACATTTTACCCCCCCCCCCTACCATCCTAATAAAAAATACCCCTCTATACGCCTCCATTTTATAAGAAATATTAATTTGACAAACAAGCATTCATAATAATAAAAGTTTTCATATAATGAAGTAGGCCCATTCCTAGTGACATGAAAAGCGATTTGTTTAGATGCGACATGTATTGTATTACTAGAAATTAAACTTGCCTTGTATTCGAAATTAATGAACTACACGCTGTTGGGGTATTAATTATCAAACATGATTATAATTTATTTTTTATCTAACTCAAATTCTCAAAAACTCATTTAAACTCATAAATGTTTAAGCTGATCAATATTAACTGATAGTTTCTGACCATACTGTACATCTCGATCCAGGGACAATGGAGCCAGGACAAGGGAGGAGGCATAAGAGATACAGTTTTGTGGGGACCGCAAACTAACCCCAAAGTACCCACTTACATAAATAAGAGGTGCCAGCTTGGTAATTAAAATAGTTCCCTGTTGTTGAAAGAACGTAATTAAAATGTGCCCTATTGTTGAAAAATTCTGGAATTTATAGTATACGGAATAAATAGGAGACCCAATTTTTCGGAAAGATGGGGAGAACGTTTCGGTTTGCCAACTCAAATCAAAGTCAATCTGCGTATCCAGGTCCCCCCTCCCTCCCTCACTCCCCTGCCCCGCCACATTGAACGCAGGCTTCCGCCACCCATGCATCGATCCAAAATTATAACCATTTTACCAAACTTTGTTTCTTTATTCTATTCTTCTTACAGGTAGCGAGATAAGGATTCATCATTTGTTATCGATTCTACAGACGAAAAGGAAAACGAACAGAATAAAAGATGGAAACCACTACGAACTCCGATGAACATTTAGGCTGTACAGATAAGTCATCTATGGTCGCTTATCAAATATGTTTGTGCATATTCCTTGCCGTAGGAGTTCCGGCCAATTTAAGCATAATTTATCTAATTCTCACCGTCAAGCAACTCAGAAATCTCTCCAATGCCATCTTGTGTTTAGTATGTATAGCCGACCTGGCTACCCTGTTGACCATGGTTCCCTGGGAGTTATTTCCTGACATACGGATAGAACAATTATGGAATCCGATAACCACGATACAGATATTTGTCTGCGCTTTGTCGATATTCTCGCTCACGGTGTTGAGCTACGATAGACATATCGCGGTTACTAAACCGCTGGACGCACACCAAACACTCAAAACCAACTCGATCAAAATAACCCTCATCGTTATTTTGTCCTTTTTCGCAGCATTTCCATTTTTCTTTTATGTGAGATTCAACGACGATCATCAACTTATAGTCAGACACCTTTACTACATCATCCCGGTGACTTTTCTGTTATTATACGTCTTACCACTATTTACTATTTCGGTACTCTACGTTAGGATGGCAAGAAAACTGACGTACAATAAATCATCGGTACAGGAGAGCATTAAAAGCAACAAAAAAGTTGGGAAACAGAGAAACAGGGTAGCTATAATTGTACTCTCTTTGGTGATAATTTTTGCTATTTGTTGGTTACCGTTCTTCCTCGATTTGCTCATTTTCCTGTTTAGTGATGATGGATCTTGTACCCCCTTTCAAGTATTTGTTCACGATTGGAAAACCTTATTTCTTCTAGCAAATCCGATGCTTGACCCATTATCGATTTACATCTTGGGATCCAGATACAGATGGTACATATCACAAACGTGTTGTTTCCGTCGATTATGCGGCATATTTTGCCAAGAAAGTAAAAATAATCCATTGGAATCTTCCACTGGGGCACAGATGAAGTCCATGCCGACAAGAACGAGCGCTTACTTCAAGCCATTGTATAACACAACGGAGCGTGAATAATTAAATTAACAGTTCTAATATAGAAACCTATCCCATACTCCTTCCTACCACCATCGCCGCCGCCTCCAACGTCACCATCACCTATCACCCCACCACTGTCTCCTATTCATCGAATGTTGTAGATGGTATAGTATTCTGATAAATATATCTGATATATATATATATATATAATTAAAATTAAAGAATTGTTGTTCACGTTGGCAAAATAAATACGGACAATAAAATGTGTAAATTTTTAATATGTATATATTCATAATATGTGTATATTTATAAAATATGTCTGTTTATAATATACTCCAAGACCCCTAATATTTCTACAATTTTTGCTTGGTAAGTCCAATTTTTACCTTCATCATCTCGACAACTCTACAGTGGTGGATGTTGCGGTCTGGGCAAAGACTCAACGGGGAGGAGAAATCTCCCTACCACATCTTTTAAATGATTAGTTGCAAAACGCTGCTATATTTTGCAACTTTGAAGTACCTTTTCCCTTTATCCCGCACAAATATCGGCAATTTCTTTTTTTTTTCTCCGAATTTGTGGCGAGGGTCCAAAATGTTCAGTTCCTTATAATCTGCGTTATGGCCCAACTTTGTGTACGGCTAGATTGTAAACACGATATCTCAACAACCATAAGTTGAATCTTGGTAGGTAGATGCCCATGATGTGGTTCCCATATCATGAATATTAATAAGTGGGCGGGACTTAACATAAAATTCTTAAAATTGCAATATCTCTTCAACCGTATGTCCGATTTAGATCATATAGATGGTATGGTGATGTAACTACATAGTAAGTCCATGTTCTTTGCAACAACAACTAACACCTCATTAATATTCATGAGTGGATGAGGCTAAATTGGAAATCGTCGAAAGCAGTTGTAAACACGATGTCTCAACAAACACAAGTTGAATCAATATCATACTTGGTAGGTATACGCCCAATGATGTGTAGATGTGCCCTTGTTTTTGGTTCCCATATCATGAATGTTAATGAGTGGGCGGGGCTTTAGGTAAAATTTAGTTCATACTGGTATGGTGATGATGTTGGTAGATAATAAGCACATTTTCATGACGTCTCCAACTTTATGTGATTAATATTCATCAAATTACAAGAAATGGCATTTAAACACAAGACAAGAACCAGATGTTCCATGATTTTCATCCTTGGCATATTAGGTTTGTCACGCTATACATTCATACAATCAACCTTGTTGTTTTTATGTGCATATCATTAATATCTATCAGTGAACATCAAATTCTAAATCAGATATCTCTGAAATTAGTTTTATACATGTACTTCAATAATACAGTATATAGATACATGCTTATGAGATAAAAAAAATTAGACCTCATTAATATTCATGCATGTATCTGTTTTTGTACTATGTCATTAAAATAGAAATCATTAAATACATTTCGTCAACGTAACTGACCTTCCTTCATATGTTGCTGCATTAGTCAATACAGAATCCTCTTCAATTTGGTATGCACATGTTTCATGAATATGAAATGGCTTACCACACTACGAATATGTTATGGCTTCGGAACCGATAAACATTTTCTGTTTTTTTATTCATAGGCGTAGGAGCCCAATTTGATTGGGGGGGGGGGGGCTGTAACGACTTGCCCGAAAAATATAACCAAAGTTTTTTGCGCGCTCCGCGCGCGTTCAACATGCCTCAAATTACACAATATCATATCCATAATGTTTATTTCTTCTGTGTGTGTGTGGGGGGGGGGGGGGGCAGGGGTAATTCAGACCCCTATATGGATATATGTATGTATGTATATGCCATTTACACTAAAGAGAATATTGACCACAATTCTGCTAGAAAATTCAATAATGGTCGTCCATACATGTTTAAACTCTAACAGTCATTTTCCTGTCAAGCTGAACTCACCTCATTGTCTGGGAATAATGAATTAATAATTACTGTTTTTTACGTCAATGGTTCAGAGCTGGTTTGTTTTTGGCCTTTGTGAAGGCATTTTTAATAGAACCCCAAAAATACTGTCTGTTGAGTTAATTGTTGTAACAGTTATTTAGTGCGAGAATCAAATAGACTTCAGACTAGGAGCAAATACATGCGTCCAATCCACAACGCTTGACTGCGTGGAAGGTATGTTGGTACAATGACGTGGATGGCATCTGCTTGGTAAGAGGTACTTGTTCGTGGTTTATCGAACAAGTCTGTTTTGAGTGAACCATTTTGTAGGGCCACAGTGGTGTCCAGGAAGTGAACGTCGTGTCTAGAAAAAATCTGCAGTAAAGTTGACTGTGTGATGAAACGAGTTTATGTCATCAATGAAGAGTTTTAAGATTTGCCTCACCATGGGTCCTGTATCATGAAGATATCGTCAATAAAACTTATAACCACATGTATAGTTTCAAGTTGTGTCGAGATGGAAATTCTTTCTCGAGGTTTCTCCTGAATATGTTGACAAAAATCGGTGTCATATTTTATACCCATTGCGGTGCCATGAATCTGGAGGTAGTGTTTGTTGCCAAATACAAGACTATGGAAAATAATGGTAACCGACGATAAGGAAAATCGACTGCTTTTATGGCATACGGTATTATTCTATGTTACAATAAGCCGCAGAAAGCCAATAAGATGTTCAAAGATACATCAACTATGCTGCATTTAGAGAAAGGCTGGATCTCGAGTGAGATACGATAATTAAATTAGGTAAGTGATTGGAGGTAAAACAGCCAATGTATGGTTTTGCAGAGCTTTCGAGAGAAACTAGCTCTTCTTCAGTGCATGATCACCGAAAGTGACAAGGAGTAGCAGGAATTGAAACTATTTTATAGAGAAGAGTGTCAACATGGCGGTAAAGTCAATGCGACCCCCCCCCCCCCAAAAAAAAATGCGACAAGTGAAGTCAATGCGACTATAAATATATATAGATAGATATATAGATAGATAGACAGATAAATGTAACTGTATTATTTAAACCAACTGTATTATAAAACATAGTTTAAAACTGAAATTAAATTTCCTTGTATATATTTAATGTTTATGTATATATAAATTGGCAGTAGGAAGTTAATAACATTTCTCCTAATCGGATCAGCATGTATCAAACAAATTTAAAAGAAAATAAGAATATGGTGTTTATTTTATGGTTATACAAAATGTCACATGTATATATATATAAGTTCCAAAGTATACGCTAAATTAAATACTAGTTGTTATGAAGTTTTCTTTGAATTTTCTTGTTTTCGAGTCTCTTGTTTGCTGACCCTTTTGGTATACCTGCTACAGGTTGGTCCCCGGATGTAGAGAACAAAGCAGCAACAAAGCATCGTCCTTTGATCTCAGATAAATGTTCGAATTTCTATCCCATTCCCGTAGGTTTTAAATTAGCGAAGTAAAACAAAGAAGCATATACCAATATGAAGATACTATTATATCCTGGTAACTTGAAACAATAAGAAGAATGATTTGTAACCATGCATGCTTCAACATCGGATTCCTTTTTTGTTTTCAACATTTTCCGAATGAAACGGGGTCGGTTAATTTATTTCCCAACATAATCCATGCATCTCGAGAAATGTACGTAGACCAACGTTAGCTTACCTACACGGAATTAGCATGGGGTTATGTTTTCTGCCTAGCCTATTTTATAGCCTAGCTTTTTTTTGCATATAGGAATTGGAGCTTAAGTATATATACTGTTTGTCAATAACTTTTGAAGTAGGACATCGGCTGCCGTGGCGACTGTGGCTTTATCGAAAAAGATATGCTTTCTATAAACATTAATCTATATGAGCTAATTCATGCATGACGCATATAGCCATGGAGCCGTCATTCCCAAGTTCCCCCGTGGGATAGAACATGCAGAACCCTTACATCACAAAGATGATTTCTGCATGGTACCGTACAAAGTAGTAATTATAACTGATTTATTCAGCTATTGACAATGGCATGTAAGCCATTTACACGAAGTGTAAAGGCCTATCTCATCCGTAGTGTGTTTATACAAAGCGTGAATACAAGCGTACAATGAGTAATTATGCGAGGCATATTCTTTCCAAATGCACGAAGCAGAGTCGTTCAAAAGGTAGGGAAATTGGATAGGGCAGGAAAAACGAAATGGAGTCATAAACATCATCGGCCTAAGTTTAACGAAGGTAGCCAGGTACACGTTTGTTGTACACCGGTTGGCCTACGAATCGATCAGTTGACCACATTACTCACATCTTTATCCGTGGGTCCCTCCTACCTACAAATATAAAAAATACTCAATCACTATAAGGATATTGAAGAACCGAAGCCTGCTTGCCACTCTGGTTTATTTTTTTCTTATGTAGACAGCTGTTAACATTGTCATCTAATTTCGGGGCAGTTCTGAGCACGGTCAATAATTTATTCAAGAAAATCTTTCGAAAGAGAATCTAGGCTTATTTACTCAATGATTTCGTCTAAGCTGAGATACATAGGACGACAGCTTGTAAACAGGGAACGATATACATGAAACACTGTATCAGCGAATTGAAATAATAATATCAATAAAATAATGATAAAATAAGAAACAATCATAATAGTAATACTAATACTAATAATATTTTTTTCATTTTTATTTGCATTCATCTCTTCGGCACTAAACAATCTATTTCATGACATGAAAACAACTTCATTTCCTTTATCAATTGGGCAAGGAATCTCTTAGCAGTTTAATTTCTTTGTGCTCTTGCTATTAATAAGTATATGCATTTCAACACTCAAGAAAAATGAAAGCTTGTGTTTGAAAGTATCATAATTTGGAACGTTTTTGTTAAATTTACACAGGTAAATATTGTACTTGGTTTAAAAAGATGTGAGGCTATACCATTTCATTTTGTTCTCATAATCATAACCAAAACACACATGTTCGTACTCGACTGCAACTTTTGAATGAAATATTTCGAGATATATTTTATTCCAAATATCTCCAACTGCGATGCAATGCCAGAAAAGGTGGTCTAGGGTTTCACTAAACTCGCAACGAAAGTGCAACTTGGGTTATTAATAATGTGAATTTTAATGAGGAAACTATTTGTAACAATGATATGATGGATAAACCTGTACTGAAAGTTTCTTATTTTAGTATCTTTAATCTTGCTACAAGAAACAAAAATCTTACATCAGTTTAAATAGGTGCCTTGAAAATCATTGTCCCATTTTAAACAACAGCATGGCTGCTCAATACAACGGCTGTTAAATTTAAAATAAGCATGTTGGCAAATCTGAGTAGTACAACACAATTGCGCTAGCATAATCTGTTGACGAGATGGTTGCCTAGGCAACTGTAATGAACACCTAGGTGGTACCCATGTACGTGGGATAGAATGTATAATCCCATTCAGCTTTGTAAAGGGGAAGCTTGGACAATTAAATTTAGCAATAAAAGCAGTATACGACAGAGGCCTGTCAGACATGTCATACAATTCCCTGACATACAGCACATTTGAATTAAAACACTTCTTGTGCCAAACTACTTCATTATTAATCTTGAAAGAGCTGTTGTTCCAGATATTCTGATCACCGTAATTCGACATCGGGGTGTCATAAGTAAGATCGCTCCAAGCACAACAGCAGTTGCTAATATACTCGTTTTTGACTTTCCTAGAAATTTCGGTTCCCTTAAAATTACAACTAATTAGAAAACCCTTACTAACGTTTTTTTTTAAAAAAAAAGTCGAAAAGGACTTTCCGATGGCCAAAAGTGTGATCTGTATATCTTTTAATCCAAGTGATTTTCATACTTTTCATAAAATCGTGCACGTTGATCATATTTAAGCCACCTTCTTCATGTGGCTGCAGCATTAATATTTACCGCTTTATCTTTATCGCCTTTTCCTCTCCAAATAAAGTTTAAAAGAATCTGGTGGGTTAGGTAGAACAGAGAAGAGGAAAACAAGTTGTGACAGAGCAAAATTATTTATGAGAACAATTTTGCCATAGGGTCCCATAGGGAGTCACATCACGAGCAGACCACATATTCAGGACACTTTTTAAACGTGACAGTTTTGGTAAATAATTTAAAAGGGAAAAGATCACTTCTATTGCTTGTATATTTTATACAGAGAACCTTAATAGGACCATCTGTAAAGGGAATATTATAAGCACTCTGACCCTGAACATTCTGATTATGAGCACCGATAGGAAGAATGTTAGACCTTTCGAAGTTGACCTTCAGACCAGAAGCTTGTTTAAATTCGGTTAGGATCTCAACAACTCCCATTAAAGAACAATCGTCACTGTCCAGAAAAATAGTTTTATCATTAGCATACATAGACACTTTTATGTTAACATTGCCTACTGGAAGTCCGACATAAATACGGCCAGCACGCAATTTCAAAGCCAAAATTTTTGCACACAACACGAAAACGTATGGACTTAAGGGGCAACCTTGGCGCATCCCCCTTTTAACAGGAAAATTCCTAGAGGAGACCCCGTGATTCAAAACGCAAGCCGCACAGTTTGCATCAAATGTCTTAACCCAACGGATAATGCTATCCCCAAAATTGAAAAGTTGCAGTGTATGTTACAAAAAATGCCAATTAAATCTGTCGAAGGCTCTTTCAAAGTCAACGAAGAGAATATAACCAGGCATGTTTTTTCGTTAACATACTGTATAACATCTAGGATCAGTCGAATATTTTCTCCTATATATCGGAATATATAACCAGTTTGATCATGAGGGATAACATGTGGCAAGACCATTTTGAGTCTTGCAGAAATACAAGAAGCAGCAATATTTCAATCTACATTTAAAAGGGAGATTGGTCTCCAATTACTAACTTTCTTAATGTCTTTACCATCTTTAGGAAGTAAAGTAATACTCTGCTTTATAATAATATACATAATATACATAATAATATACATAAAATAATCAGCTCTGCCTTGCTTATCAAATAACCCGAGTTCAACGACATAACAACGAAAGACTTAATTTCTGGCCAAAAATATCTGTAAAATTCAACTGGCAGACCATCGCTGCCAGGTACCTTACCACAAGCCATACTTTTAAGCACATTCCAACATTCCTCCTCAGTCAAAGCACCTTCACAATTATTTCTTGAATCGTCGTTCAAACCCGGAACATGAAGCGACACAGTAAAAGTATTATCCAAGCTAGAATTATTACAAGTAGCATACACATTTTCGTAAAAATTCCGCTCAACGTTTAGAATTGCACGGAGATCGGTAAACTCAGTCACATTGCCATCGACTAAAATTTTAATTGCTCACTATTTCGCTTCTCTAAATTTAGGAAGTACTGTATCTTCCGCTCACCTTTTTCAAGACATCTCGGTCTAGAGCGGATAATAATACCGTCAACTTTAATAATAATAATTTTAATAATAATAATAATAATAATAATAATAATAATAATAATAATAATAATAATAATAATAATAATAATAATAATAATAATAATAATAATAAAAATAAAAATAATAATACTAATAATAATAATAATAATAAAAAATAATAATAATAATAATATTAATAATAATAATAATAATAAAAATAAAAATAATAATAATAATAATATTATTATTATTATTATTATTATTATTTGTTTAGCTGTACCCTTAGAATAGGCAATTGACACGGATTTTATGATAATTTTATAAGATTCTCATAGCAGACTAGGGTTGTGATTGTTACTGATTGCCTCCTTAATATTGTCCTCGACTGAACTGATGTAATTTGGGTCTTCCAACAGCGAAATGTTAAGTTTACAAGCACCTTTACCACGGGCATTTCCAACTATAAGATTAAAAGTTACACCGGAATGATCAGAAACAAACATCGGTAGTATCCACAATTCTGTCACGGCATTTTTAAGGTGCTGAGAAACAATAAAATAATCAGATCTTAAGTTAATGGACTGATGTGTCAATGTTTGAATGCCAAGTATACCGTATTTCTACCAGGGTTTCTTTCTTGTTTTTAAATTTCCATGAACTGTTTACGTTTAATGCATGCATGAATTATTCGCAGCTGTTTAAACGTGCGTGTATAGTACCATATGGGCACAAAACAAACAAAAGTATTATATGCACATGTTAGTGCACAGTATCACAAAATTGATGGTGAAGAATAAATGTTCCTTTGCCGTTGCTAATAAGTCATGTTACGATGAGTTAATGGCATGATTTGAGATCTTTATTACCATATTTAATCATGTATGCAATATCGACCCATCTGTCTGATCGACAAACATCATTTTTCATGATGGTATACTGAAACAGTTGTTTTAATTACATGAAGCGATTTAGTCCTAGGATTTTTTAGTTCTCAGTAGTGAATGTTAACAATGATTGTTTGCAGATAAAGTAGCAAGCATATATTTGCGTTGACAACAAAGTATATATATATACGGTGTTACATATTTAACAGATAGATCGTTTGAGGCTACATAACGAAGTTAACACACATTTGCGTCAGTAGTCAGTAATTTTGTGGAAAACCTCAAAACCGCTCCTTCAAGTTCATAGATTATAGGTACCCCCCCCACCATTTTTTTATCAACGAAAGTATCCTTTGAATATTTTAATATGAAAGTGTTACAAAAATTGTGCTGAAAACCGTGGCAGTTATTAAACAATAACAGAAATTCTTGAAAACATTCATCCAGTGCACTTTGTCATACAAAATGCAAAGAGGTTCCATTTTGTCGCATTTGAGGTGACTCAGCGGTTTGCTTCCTGAAACCCAAGTCACCTGATTCCACTGCCCTTAGAAGCTATGCCGTCCTCCACCCCCCACTCCCCTCCTCTATACCTCTCGACAGATCGAACCTTCTTCCATTGCCTAAGAAAAGCGATTGAAGTAACCGATGTCGTCTTTTAACTTGTAACCGTGCATGCTGTTTTGTATGTCTCTATGGTGTCCTTGTATTATATACGGTAACGCATTATGTCAAAATTTAACTTCCAACCTTTAGAGAAACGCATTTTCATAGAAGCCGTAGTTTCCCATCCATTATAGCGGCAAGTTCCGTCCCATTATGGTATTAATGAGCATTACATATCCTGACTGAATGTTATCTACTGAACTCCCCGCCCGTCCTCCCTCTCCCCCCACCCCCCCCCCCCCACGCTTGTCTACCGTTTCCTCCTAATGGTTGCTCTCTATCTCAGCCTTCCGCAATCATGATTCAAAGTTAAGTATATGGTCTAATAACGGTCAATGGTGCTGAAAGCTCATTCATTATGTCACCGCCGCTCCACTGTCAAATCATTTGACTTCACTTGACTAATCCGATGGCGCCATTGGAACATGCTTCAATTTCTGGGAATAACATTAAAAAGTTGGATCCTCCAGAAAATCTGTTTATCAAACTTTCAGCATTGCAGGAACGGGCCTCAAATCTGAATGACATTTCTGTAAGCCCGAATGGTTCTAAGACTCTTTCACAGGACCAGATGAAATGTTAATTGTTAAGATAAATAATAAATGAGGCGTTATAATTAAACCGATCATAATTATTTTTGATCTTCGTGATTAAATCAATTAACTATATAAGAACAGAGAAATAAAAAACGTCATTAACAAAAAAACATCAATCAACCCACTCATGTAGGAGCCAATTATTGTCACCGCTTAAAAGACCTTACGTTCTTGTGTCTTGGATAATTTAAAAGAAAATCATCATTCTAATGCATGACCAAGAAATGTAGATAATATCATTAATGAGGCTATCACATCTGCTAAAGTGAGAATGTACTATAAATAACGTTTTCACGGACGTTTTCTGCTAAGAAAAAAAGGAAAAAAAAAGAAAATAAGCACAAACCATGTCGGAAAGGCAGGGCAGTCGACTTTGGCACGGATGCAGCGTATTCGAACGACTTTCAAATTAAAACAATATCACGGTTGAGTCACGGTCATAATAATAATAATTTATTTATATAGCGCTTTACATCAAAGAATGATCTCAAAGCACTTTACAAAATCGCATAAAAAATGTTTAACTTAAAATTATTACAGTTTAAAAATATTACAGCCTAAAAATATTGCATCCTAAAAATTACAAAAATAGATATCCTAACAATAATTATTAAAGCAATAAAATTCAGAAATTAAATACGAAAGCAATAAAATATGACAGCACACATTAAACTAAAATACTAAACTATTACAGCCGAAAATAAGTAACAATAAGACTATCAAAATATAAATAGAAAATAAATTTTAATATGCAACAATCAAAAGATGGCAGATGGCAACACAAGCAATATGTCTGGAGGTTTAAAATGAATAATACTTTCGAAAAAGGTAAGTTTAAGGAGTGCCTTAAACACATTTAATGATGGAGTTGCCCTGATGGCATTGGGGGAGTGCATTCCATAGATAAGGTGCAAACTAGGCAAAGGATCGTGCGCCAAAGCTTTTTTGGGCGAATCTGCCAGGCTCTAGTCGTATCTCCATAGAATGTCTGCTCCTCTGTCGTGTGCGATTGGCAATCTGCAGGGGCTCAGGAAGAGCCTGGCGACTGATCAGAGAGCCAAGATAGTGAGGGGCAGTGCCATTTATAATATTGTATGTGTGACTAGAGACTTGAATTCGATCCTTGCGGAGACAGGTAACCAATGAAAGTCAATCAATATGGGTGTGATGTGTTCGTGCCTCCTACTCTGTGTAACCATGCGTGCTGCCGAGTTTTCAATCAATTGAAGACGTGCCAGTTGATGGTGCTCAATTCCATATATAGTAAACTATTACAATAATCAAGGTGCGATGTAACAAATGCATGAATTACTCTTTCTGTGCTTGTGCGATCTAAGAGCTTACGAATTTTCCCAATACGATACAATGAGTATGATGCTGACTGACATATTTTTGAAACATGACTTGACATAGAACTGAATTCATCAAATTGCACTCCTAGATTTCTGAAAACGGAAATGGGTTTAACATGAGTAACACCAACTCTGAAACTAGATATGTCTGTTTGAACTTTTCGAAACTTACTGTGAAAACGAATTACTTGCTATCGTTGAGTACAAGTCGATTTGATGCCATCCACTCACAAATATCATCTATGCATTGTTCAGGTATGAATGTCCAGTCAGATAGATTTTTACACGAAAAATATAGTTGTGTATCATCTCAAAAAGCATAAAGTCAATATCATTGGCTAAAATAATGTCTTCGAGAGGGATGTATATATAGAAACGGTAGTTATAACGACGTATAAAGGTGAGGGATAAATCATGCTACTTCCGGTGTCCATCTGTAGACATCAATACTGCGCATCCTTAGACAGGGGAGGGTGGGGGGGGGGGTGGCTAGCCATCGTGGTGTTTTTTTGTTTGTCTGTCTCTCTGTTTATTTATTTATTTTTTCACATAAATATTTACCATGTGAAGGGAAAAGCCTTGTGAGTGAGAGGGCATGAGGTGTGAGAGGGAAAAGCCAAATATTTTGTCACCCTTGCATTTAAGAGTCAGGGAATTTGAGTTTGTTGGTTGAGTTGACTGGTTTCATATAAGCCCTAACCTCTGTTACGACTACAAACTTTAGAAGGGATGGTGGGGGGGGGGGGGGATGGAACAAAAGTCGGCTAACGTCCGATCTGGGATTTTTGAGAAAATTTTCTTTCGGTAATGCATGAAGCTTAAAGACAAAC
Organism: Apostichopus japonicus; assembly: GCF_037975245.1. Taxonomy (NCBI): domain Eukaryota; kingdom Metazoa; phylum Echinodermata; class Holothuroidea; order Aspidochirotida; family Stichopodidae; genus Apostichopus; species Apostichopus japonicus. The sequence goes on from NC_092574.1 coordinate 18,230,035, forward strand.
TATAGTGATATCAGCTCATTCATTTTAACAACGTTTGCGTATGGACTTTACGGTTCGTTTTGTCCGTGAAAAGTTCAAGTTGAAGTTCAAATATATTTCTTATATGGCATACAAAACTGAAGTACAAGAAGTAATTAATAAAAGTGAGGTATATGATGATAAATGATGGACACTAGAAAAACAAAACAATGCTGTTTATCAAAGCTAGTGACCAGTTGATGCGAAAAAAAGAAAAAAAATAGGTTTATACATGATATATTAAAATAATTATATACATACATACACGTCACATGTCTAAATAATAGGTATTGGTATTGCTACTGTCGATAATTATGAATCAGCAGTTTTTAGAACATTTTGAAAAACATGCAGAGAATTATTTGATTTAATTGTGGAAAGAAGTTTGTCATCAGATAGTAAGCTGCCATTTACCATGTACAGTTTTATGGCGGGTCACATGGATTAAGAGGTATATAAAGACTAACGTCATGCTGCTTTCTGAGTTTGAATAGGACTAGTTCTTTCTGACGTCACCAATGTACCCCAAAACCTGGAATCATTGACTTATCACCACAGACCCGAGGAAGTTTGGTATGTGTCAAAGAATTTGTCAATATTTTGTGTTTGCTTTATATTTTATTTTATATGTGAAATGATTCTATTCACTCCGATCATCATGGACTTCACCATGTCAATTCTCTAGTTTCGAACGAAAGTCAATTTTCATGACCTGTTGCCAAGGTTATAAGGTATACCACACAACATTTACATTTATATTCATTGTAATTTCCGGGTGTGCAACGTTATAAAGGTAAACCAACCAACCAACCACAACCCCCCCCCCCCCCCCAACAATAAGAAAAGGTCATAAAGCATGTTACAAACTAGGTGTTGCGCTTGATCAGTTTCTGAGTGATAACCTTGTCAGTGATGTGATGTGCAACAATTTAATTTCAGCTCTTTGACTGGCTTTTAAATTTGAGAAAGAATTTGATACTTAAATCCAGTAACCCAGCTGAGCTGGATTTCATTGCAAATACATGATCACAAACTGCTGATGGATGAATAGTTGGGACATTTTCACTGGTCGCGTTTTCACATGTGATTAATACTTATCTTACTTAAGAAAGCTCTCTTATAGCTGGCGTGAACATTTTTTTAAGTATCGAATTTGATGAAGTAGTCACTCCGTGTCGTTCTTTTGAGTGAAATAGTCTAATAAAGTTGCGCACGGTTATTCGTAAGTGATACTCAGTAGTATGTTTGATAGACCTGTCATGTGCACGTCTGCACGACATCATAGAGTACTTAAATTCCCTTCAAGCACGGATAGACGTTTTGGTTGAGCTATCAATCAGAACAAATTAAGTCTCATCATCGTCGTGAAGGTTATAGTTTTAATTCTAAAGATGATGAGCCAACATGGATTAATTGTCACGCCGAGAAACCAAAATACAGACCACATTTCTGACAGTGCAGGCCTGGGAGACTAAATGGTATGTACAGTATACGGTAGGAGTATGGGTGCGATTTGCGTATCTAACAGTAAACCATACACAGGGGGTTGGGGGTGGGGGCGGAGCCGGGAGTGGGGGTAGCTGTGAACGGGGTATAGAAGAACGTTCCCCTCATTTTGTTTTTAAAAAACCCATCAAAAGTGCCCCTCTTTGGTAAAACAAAACGTACCAGTCTTCCATTTGGTTGTAATTGTAAAATGCCCCATTTTGTGGCCAAAATTCAATAAATTTGCCATTTTAAAGAAAGTGACCTTTTATTGTTAAATATTAAGATAGTGGAATTTGTGGGTAAGATATGCACAGATGATTCGTTTTGTCGGAATCTTTGTGATATGCACCCTCGTATCAAAATAAGTTAGTCCTAATGCCCCTCAAAATCTCCCCTCCCCCAACTGCGGTTGGAACTTCGAACAAAAAAAATATATATAACTTGTTATTATCATCTAGTTTCATTTGGTAATATATTTCTTTTACTAAGAAGGTATATTTACGTACACCGAGTGGCGACGCCCGCCCGTGCCCTAGGAAGGATCCTTTTTTAAAGAAAATTTTATCCAAGATAGAGCCTGGCGACAAAAACCAGCTCGGACTCTTACCTGTCCCACTCCGGCAGCATCAGTGTCCTCTTGACATTCATCGCCAACATCTTACTAGGGCTTGGCACCTTGACATTCATCGCCATCATCTTAATAGGGGTGCTGAGCACCTCTCACAGAAGGTCACTGATCCGAAGACAGTTGCAGTTCTTTTTAAAAATAAATTAAAGAAAAACTTACTTTATATTTTAAATGATAATGTTTTGTTCAATTAAAGGTTTACCCTGCATTAGTCGAATACCTCAGAATATTAGAAATATGACAAATATCTAACAATCCCACAAATCATCTTTGGGATTACCTGAAGTGAATTTACTCAATTATAATGTTTCGTTAAAATCCCTCGAGTAATCTTGTAGAAATATATGTTGACACTTGGATCTGGCAAAGGTATCTTCTAACAAACATCCCTTTAGGTGCATTCGGCTTTCCATATTTCCCAATACGAGAATCGTCCACGAATGCGCTGCATGCATTTCTCTCTCCCTCTCTCTCTCCTTCTGATTCATAAGAACAGTAGTTAGTTCACTGAAAATGAAGGTTGTATTAAAAGAGTATATATAGACTAGACAAAATCTGTGGCAAATAAGGTCTGTGAAGCTGATAACAAGAACTTGATTCACGTGATACCATGGAGATCAAGTCATTGATATCTTACAATTTAAAGGGATATTCCGGTCCTAGACAATGTGACTGAAAAAAAAATATTCCAAAGAGTTGGTTGAACCGCCCCGCCTTCCCCCCCCCCCCCCCTCATTTCAATATATTGTCCCTAACTCAAGATATGGTCATTGAATGGAATCTAGTTTGGGATCCAAAACCCTCGATTCTTCTCTGCAATGGATCATCGTAGTGTGATTTGTGATGTCATAAAACGGCAAATGTTCTTAAAAATGTTTCCTTTCTTTTTATAATTTTCTTGCTGAATTTTCATTGAAATTAACCAGTTACATATGGAATATTTGTGTAGCTGTCAAAGGTTCCCTGTGTTTAGGATTTCACCAAAATGCAACTTTTTCGTGGAAATATTATTTTCCTCTGTGAATAAGTGCAATTAAATATAATAAAGAAACACCGAAAAAACAAAAATTTCAGCTGAATTGCTGTGATGACGTGATTCACTCTGTCGCTGATGCATTAACAAAATATCACAAAATTTGAAAAAAAATTATTATCTTCGCCATACGAATGTTATGAGGGTGTGATTTTGACCGTCATATAGATGCAGAAAATTGCCCGCATTTCAATCAAATTCAGCCACCGGAATATCTCTTTAACCTACTTTCCAGAACTGGAAATGTAATATGACACACATAACGTGCAATATTTGAAGGCTTGGAGGTGGACACTCCTTTTTCATTGTGCAAAGACTTTATATATCTTTTAATGTGTATGTTTTTAGTTTGCATATGTTATAATTGTACAACTTATGTGACTATTTCCTATAGTGAAAGAAACGCTATACACTTCACGGGGGAAGAAAAATCAAGCAAACGTAATACGAGATATAAAGGTAATGGATAAACACAATACTAACGGACCCCCTCACTGGGTGGAAAGTCAAACATATCGCCTGATATATTTCTTTATAATATTCACTGTAATCGATCGAGATATATAGATAGACATGGAGATGTCTGTTGGATAATGACCAACTATATAACAAGCAACTTGACAAGTTACAGCCGATACACATAGCTGGTACAGCAACTGCTGTTCATGTCCCATAACCGTGCATCAGTAATTTCTACTTCGTGTTCGTAACACGGTAACATGTGTTACAGGTGGCACTGTAACAACTGCAACGCTGTTAATTTGTTCCCATGTAATACAAAGAACTGCGCGACTGGACAAGGCGTCTATGAAGATGAGAATGCCTATGAGATGAAGTAAAGGAGGTACGGTACCGCTTGATTCCAGTTCACACCTCTCTTTAAATAACGCCAATTCATCATGCCGAAAACGAAGAAAGTCCATGTTCGGGTATATCCATAGTAGGCCTACTTATAGCATAAAAGCGACTAGGTACGACGTCATTTTAGAATCGCGTATTAATGAACTCGCACTAAATCGTTGGTACAGCAACTATTGTTCATGTCCCACAACTGTGCATTTAGTAACTAATACTTTGTGTCCGTAACACAGTAACATGTGTTACTCGACACGAACATTAGTTATAACACCGAACCAGCTATGAGTATCAGGTACAAGTTAATGTAGAGGCCCATACGACTGAAGACAGATATACTTCAATGGTTGACTTGACATTTACCCCCCCCCCCCCCATGGTTCGAAAATGGCGGTCTAGTCTAACTATTATTGTCTTTATTGCAGCCAAGTTATCACAACAGTATGTAAGTCATGAAGTGTGACAACCCACAATCATCTACTTATACTAATTAACTGATTGTTATATTAACACCCTTCTGTACAGTATATATCCGTAGCGGTTTTCATCTCTTATTATAAGCTGTTTCCATCTCCCAAATTCCATTCTATTTGTACTCTGCAATTGTCCATTGATTCAGTTTTTGTTCTCTGTCCATCTATATCGAAGTTAAATTGTGTCCTCTATCTGTTTTCGTTTTCTGTTTGCCTTTGAAGAAGATCCTGGTATTGAAATATTGTTTGTAACAGAAAACCAAAACTATTCGGATAGATTTTCGGTCATTTGTGTTTACTACCGCGTCGGTGCTGACAAGCTAACCCACTGCGATGATGAACATAATCATTTGATCGTATAACATCTTATAAGTATAGGCGTGCCTTTGCACGATATACTGGTATATTTTATGAGCCTCTTGAGTTCATTGAACGCGTTTTTTGACACAATGATTTTGATTTCTCCTTATCTTTTTGTCTTGTCAATAAAGCTACAGTTGGCATAAGAATAAGGATAAGATGGTATCGAATTGTTATATAGAAAAACAGTGAATTATTAATAGAACCACTATATAATAAAAACGCGATAAACTTGTAACCCGAGTTATAGCTATTTTGTAGGGTAAATGTATAATTACAAGCTGAGACTGTAAAGGGAATAGACGACTTTGCGTATTGTCCATAACAGGTAATTCCATCAGGACAAAAATATGCCATGAGCCAAAAAGAAATGGGAACTTAAATACAGGTTTATAATAATATTCAATTTCTATATAGCGCTTTATACCAACAATAGGTCTCAAAGTGCTTTACAGACGTTATATTACCCATGGTCAATGATAACCTGTCCCAGAGACAATCCCTCCAGGCGGCTGCAGTTATATACTGCGCCCAATGTCAAGTTACCTCACAGGTACCTATTTAACCCCTGGGTGGAGAGAGGCAATTGAGATAAAGCATCTTGCCCAAGGACACAACGTAATGAACTAGACTGGGATCGAACCAGCAATCCTTGGATCACGAGTCCAACGCCTTAACCAATTGTCCACCACGCTCTCACAGGTTAGGCCTATACACTCTTATCGTCCTCATAATTTAAAGTTTCCGAGGGCAACTCCCGGTTCTACCACTGAAATATTCATCATTGCTTATTATTAGGCAAGTGTTTATACTTGCGCTTGGTTTCATGTCCGACATCAAGCATTTAGCTGTCGCTACATTTGACCATTTGGAATTTATGCATCTCATGAATAATAATGATATTGTAATCCATGGCATAAATTGATCTAGGTCTACAATTGGTTTTCTTTATATCGTTTAAAGTTCAATTCCAGCAGTACAGGCAAAAAGTCTGAAGGGCCGGTTTAATCTTCAAATTGTTTGCTCATTTTAATTGAAGCTAAAGTTTCACAATTACCCGCTACGTCGTCTCCAATGACAGTTACAATGTGTTACTAGAACCTAAAGGGTTTGTATTATGTGTAGCAATTAAATTGTGTAATGTACGATGTTGCCTTGTTACTTTACGTTCGATCACAACATGGCCTACTTACACATCGTATGGAAGCTTTGAGGTGCTGCCGTCAAATGTTAAAATCTTTTTGTAAATCAAGTAGTAAGCGTCATCGAAACGATTGATTCAATATTTTACTTGAAAAAGGACGATATGACCATTTTATCAAATTTTATCAATTTTAACAATTTGTAGCGAAATGATATTCATCATATTGCAACAAAATAATGAATTACGCTGAGAAATTTATGTTTGCAACAATGTATAGTAAACATAAGTAAAAATATCTTGCCATTCAACATTTCGCAACAAAGTGATAACTTATACGCTTCTATCAGAATGTCAGCATTTCAACTTTTTGCTGCAAACTAATAAATTGGACAGTAATGTAATCAATCTCGTGAACTCAATATTTGCAACAAAGTGATTAATTACGCTCGCATCAGATGGCATCATTTCAATATTTAGCTGAATCCTGGCGAATTGCAGCAAAATTGTAGAAACACATTGTTAACATTTTCAAGGGCACATTAAAGTTTCCATATCGTTGGGCAAATGACACAGTAGACTAAAAATCCGCATGCCTTGTTTCCCGAACAGTGACTGATGTATGTTAGAAGAGCCGGGTGTTGTTTGAAGGATTGCTTTAGGCAGGAATATTTTTTATATTTTTTATGAATCGCATAATTTTTTTTCCTCTCTTTATTGCCCTTGACATTACAAACTATAGAAAGTGCTTTTCAATGATTCTTAACAGGAATTAACAACAGTAAATCATAAAAATTAACCTTCAATTAAAAGTGAAATAAGTAAAAACCATGGAAGCCAGTATTTCTACCAAATGCCTCTGATAAAATGCGCAATACATATTTTGTAAAACAATGTGCTCTTTGAAATAATTAAGAGAGCCATTAGCCGTAGGGAAACTCTTAGTTTTCTTTCAATCAAAGATATACTTTTTTTATTTAAATGAAACTTAAATTAAGTTCATGAACGCAATCTTCTCCAAACAGAATAACCGAAGCATCACTTAATTTTATACTTGAATGACGGCTTTGTTAAGAACATTATGAAAGTATTTCCAGATTTTTGTGAAAAATTGCAATGAGAAAAACAAAATGTTGAATCGATTCGGTACAAGTTAAAATCAAAATGTGCACAAATTTGAAGAGATTATTTTAAAAGTATGAAGATACTTGTTTGTGGGATAATTCGAAGATCTTTGATATGTCACAGGCCAAGCAAACCTACATTCACCATTGCTCAAAATGTTTCTATTAAGTAAGTTATAGATTTTCAAGATATTCACCTTTAAAATATGCCAAAATCTCTGGAATGCTTCTTTAAATCTAACTTGTTGACGATGTTGGCTCCTTAGTAAAGATAATTATAGTTAATGTTAATCCACTATTTTATCAATTCTAATATAACTCAAACCGTAATATTTGATTAATTACTTCATATAAACCACAGAGCATCCTTGGATGACTTTCAAAGCCATCTGTCTTTGACAAATACGTTTGTGATGCATCTGAGGAACTAACTTTAAAATAGTAGGTGTATTAGACTACAAAATCCAGTCACTTTTATCGATGAATCTCAGTTGTTAAAAGGGTCATTTCTGAAATGAAAGGACAGATGGCAAGTGAATAACGTAAACTGATAGCAGTGTTGTTGTAGTAACAGTCTACAAAATACTAACATTTCATTTCATTTTCATTTCATTTTTTGAAATGAAATGAGAATTTAGCACAGATTTCGCTAACAAGAATGAACAGTGACAATGAACAATGAGTCAAAAAACGCCCTGGCAGCATATTTATCATTTACAATAGCCTTGCTCTACTCTTGCTGTAACCTGATTGACCCATTCAGTTTCAATTGTTTACTTTTGAAGAAAAACCACTAACTAGCTTACGTTTTCTATAATAATCTGAAAGACAAATATGTTGACCGCAGAACAGGCCATGTCTATTAAATTTAAATGAACTAGTTTCTGAACGCAGACTATGCTTTAAACTGTTTCAGATATAGCTTTTTGTCACTTCCAAAACAAATTATGTTACAAAGGCGTTTCCGACGTTGTACATAATATACAGACACAGTTAACGCAGCAGACACAGTTAACGCAGCAGACACAGTTAACGCAGCAGACACAGTTAACGCAGACACAGTCAATGCAGACACCGTTAATACAGACACCGTTAATGCAGACACAATTAATGTAGACACAGTTAATGCAGACACAGTTAATGCAGACACAGTTAATGACATACTATCTATATGTCAGCATCTCACTTGCTCTGGGTATACTTAGCCTATATGGCACATTAATCTGCAATCTTTACGTCTTGTTAACGCAGACACAGTTAACGCAGACACAGTTAACGCAGACACCGTTAATGCAGACACCGTTAATGCAGACACCGTTAATGCAGACACCGTTAATACAGACACCGTTAATGCAGACACAGTTAATGCAGACACAGTTACTGACATACTACCTATATGTCAGCATCTTACCTGCTCTGGGTATACTTAACCTATATGGCACATTAATCTGAAATCTTTACGTCTTGACAAACAATTTTTTGTAGACATGCACTAGTCCAACTTGAAAGATGTATAACTGACGTAATTACACAGCTAACAAAATATTCTCAACCGTCCGCAGAAGAAAACCAACAACATATATACAAGCGAAGCTCATCAGAATTCTGCAAAGTGGGTCCATAGAGATTGAAATGGTAATGGATAATTCTTCACCAAACCCAGACCATTGGCATAATGCTACCGAGTGAGATTGCGAACGGCCTTCCAAATCACACATTTATTTCGCAGTTTATATCTTAAATTTGAATTTTCTTCATTTCTGATTCTCAAGTTCATCCGTTCGTATACTGAACTCTTCGAGGGCTCTGCATCCGTTTCCGATCCTTTCGTTTGCAAATCAACCCGAGTACCTATAAATATCGATTAAAATGTTTCGAGATAACCTGTTGTAAGAGGGTTAGAAACCTTGTGTTAGAGGTAGGTGGGCCTTCTCGACTACAGAAATCACAACATGCACATGATCTTATAGACGGCCGTTTGTAATTTAGTCGTTGCGTGACGTTATATTGATTACTTCTTGAAGACAAAAACGTCTGTTCCCCCGATAAATATCGACTGAAGTTTATACATTTTTGCAAAAAGCATGAATGGCGAAACTTTACACAAAACTATCGATTGAAGAGTTACTTTGTTAGTTGAAGAGGCAATACGATATCAGAAAATGAAACACTTATATTTAAAGATATATATATATATATATATCTTGATTTTCCAACTCATTACGATTTTCATTAATATATATTCATTTGCCTTTGTCGTTTACCTCCATTGAATTAACATAAAGTATGTTCAAAGTATCTCCTTCGAGATCCGGCTTTACTAGGAATCACAAATGATTTCGAGTTGGTTAGCATCATATTTGATCTCTAGAGCAAGGCAAAATATGTCACCAAAATCAGAACTAGTATTGTAAGATACAGGTGACAAACGCCTACAGTGGAATTACGACCTTCCTTACCGGTTTCGAACCTCTGGACATACAATCAGCGTCCATAGCCTAGTGGTTAGGGTGTCCGCGTACAGAGCGGAAGGCCCGGGTTCGAATCCCGGTGGAGGCTGGAAGTTTTTTCACTGTTCTTGATTTTCCAACTCATATATATATATATAGGAATAATATATATATATATATATATAGCCTATATATATATATATGGGGCATGCAGAAAGAATTTCTATGATTAAATTATTAAACACACCAATGTACAAATAAACACTGCACACACCCAAGTAAGAGTACAAGGACCTAAATCCCCCCCCCCCCCCCCAACCAAAAAATATGTTGTAAATTCCGTACTTGAAGTTACTTGCTTTGGATATCAAAGATGCATATTTGAAACATATTTTAAACTGGGAAGAAAATTAATCGTTGAATATTATCCAGACACTCCCGGACTACAACTTTACTGAAGCAGCTGTATACATCCGTTGAGGCAGATTCGATACAAAAAGTCACATATTTAACGACTACGTTGGGATTGCCTTGTTTTATGAAAAGATCGTTTTCACAAAATAATCAGTATTACTAAAAAATAGGGAAAAACGTTACATTCGAGGCAGCCCTTTTAATTTCTTAAAAGAACATTAGTACATTTCATCATGTCAATTTTGGGAAATACAACCAAAGAAGAAATGAACAAAATATATAGAATTGTTGATACTTTGCAGGACGGATGTTCACTTTGCGATAAGTGCCATGGGCTGTAAAACGTTTATTTCCAATGGAGTAAGAAGCGGCAACTTGAAATGGAACACTGCAACAGTTTCCTTTACAATGAGTGCTCATCAAAGTTGTAAAGTAATAATGACTTAGGTATAAAGTGATTATTTTCAATTAACTGTGTAAAAGCCAAATTTAATACATCCAAACATCCGCCTTTCGTCTGAACAATAAAATTTGTACCATTGAAAATGTTTCTTTTCCACTCTTAGCGAGGAAATCTATATTTCTTTAGATTTAGGAATCACTGTGAATGTACAAAATTCAGATATTCAATTGCGCAGGAAGTAGTCAATTCAGTCTCCTAAGCTCTGTATATAGTACGTTTACCGATATAACTTTGTGGGCTCGTATCTTGTAAAAATAAATCTTCCCATATAGCGTTACCATGTCAATCTAGAATCATTTAGTAATCAGGCGCGTATCCAGGATTTTCTAACCCGGGGGGCGCGAATTACTATCTAAGCGGAGCGCCACCATCGGTTGGCGCGGAGCGTACAAGAAAATTTCTGGTTTTGATACCCCCCAGATCACCGGAAATGGCACTTCTCGGGCTTGAAAATGACCAACCAGATGAACACTTTTGCCTGAGAACCAAGTATTTCAAAAAAAGTTTTTTTTTTTCCATCCATAACCTTGTTGGAGATTGTCACCAGTTACACATCATGTTCGACCTGATTGCATGTCCTATGGATGATTGCTTTTGTAGGTGATTCTACGATATCCACAATATCCGAAAACCCACTTTTGAAGGTTTTAAGCCCATTATTTGTTGAGAATTTAAAATTCACATTTCTCGTGAATAAAAATCACTTGAAAACATACCCATAATGTTGCACAAAATTCAATATATGGACAACTAATATAGAAAAAAACACTTCAACCCCTAATAGACAGGTCAAAATTGCACGAGTAGAGGAAAGTATGATGAAGAATGTTGGTGAGGAAATTTTGGAAAATTCCGACACAGTTAATTTATTGGTGTAGAAATATTGCAACCTCTTATAATGGCTATTATAAAACTTGGTTGAAGGAAATGAAAAATAGGAGATATTTCCGATATGAGGTATATCGAAACCGAACACTACACACATAGGCGTAGGTCCCGTAGGAGGCGGGGGCTGCAGCCCCCCCCCCCCCCCCGCAACCAAATATTTTCCCATTTTTTCGGGCACCTACTGAAAGAAAAATAAATAGCAATGAATAGCTTAAAAATGATCTCCTTTGTAATTAAAATAAAGTTCTAAGCTTGGCCGACATTACTACTGTAAAAGAGTGTTTTGACATAAATGGATCTGTATGCTTTTTCTCCATCTACATAAGACATTTGGTTGTTTACATTAACATCCGGCGGTATACTGTGGAACTTTGACGGACCGTGCGGTACACGATGCCATTTGATGTAATGGCCGATGCTTGCTTATATGATATTGGCATCGATATGTTGGACGCGCGCTTCTTGCGCGAAAAATTTTGGCTTTTTTTCGGGCAAGTCGTTACAGCCCCAAATCCAATTGGGCTCCTACGCCTTTGACTACACACACATAGACAGTTTTTGAGGCTGTTCATCGTGGAACATGCATTTCAATGCTCACTGATATGATGTTATATCTGTTATTTGCTTTACAAATTCGAACAGGCGTGAAGCGAGTTATTGCCAAGAGAGGGGCGAAGCCTGTAGGCAAACTATCTAAGCGAAGCGCCACCATGAGTTGGCGCGAAGCGTACAAGAAAATTTTTGGCCGAAAATGCCTCCCAGATCGCTGAAAATGACACGTCCCAGGCCTTGTAAGTTGCATCTAAGCATTGTCTATTTTGAATTTACTAGCAATGTCATAAAGAAAATTTGCTGGGGGGGGGGGCGGTAGCCCCCTTCCCGAAATGCGTCATGTTCCCCGCTGACTCGGTCGAGTTCAAGACCAGCCACAGTTGGTTCCAAATAGCACAATTGTACAATTGTTTAAGGCGTCCATAAACACACACGCGTTATGATAGACCATATATAGTATTTATGTAGATACATTAGTGAGATAGGAAAAATGGAAACGTCAAAAATGGAGTTGTCGGTGTAAGGGGTAGGGTGAGGCGCACACCCCCTCCGTAATCCTTGATCTGTCACTGGCTACCCTGTGTATATAATAGGGATCAGCGCTTTAACTATGACTGTTCCTCCGTTTCTCTTCCCGAGGTCTTGGCTATCTTCTGCTCCCTCCTTTTCTCCTTTTTCTCTCTTTCTTCCTTTTCTTTTCCCTTCCTTTCTCTCCTCCTTTTCTTTTTTCCCTCCTTTTCCCTTTTTTCTTCTCTTTTTTTTCTCTCCTCTTTTCCTTACCCGGGGGGCGCGCGCCCCCAACGCCCCCCCCCCTGGATACGCACCTGAGTAATGGTCTTGGGGTTTTCCTTATTTGACTGAAATGTATGTTGAGAAAACTTCAAAATAGAGTTTGATGTAAGGCAGTTGGAAATTACCAAAGAAAGGTCTGTCGAAGAGTGTCTTTGATATTGACATTCAAATTACGTTAACAGGTATAATTCCCAGAAGCCTATCATCAGTTGTCCTAAGGATTAGAAACCGACAGTGTTTTCAGAGAGAGTTGATGTATACTTAAAGACCGCGACAGATCAAGTACAAGAAAACATGAAGATCAATCCATGTGTTTAGCCTGATATGTCAAACTCCCTCGAATAAAACGCCATGCACGCATATACGTGAGATTTATTATGAGAAACTACTCATAGGAATTACCTTAGATGACAGCAAATCTTGTGGACATTTTGTGTCAAGGAGAGCACATAAAGGTGTGTTTATATTAACCGAAAAACTGTGAGATTGCTAACTCCTTTCTCTTGACGGTACTCGACATAAGACGTTCTTGATACTAATGTGCGAGAAACGAACGGAGGGTGCACAAAGGGATAATATTAAACATATTATCTCTCTCTCCACCTCTCTCTCTATCTCCACATCTGACTCCACTCCCCCCTCCACACCTCTCTCTACACCTCTCTCTCTCTCCACCCACCTCTCTCTTTCTCCACTTATCTCTACCACCCCCCCCCCCGCTCTCTCCACCTACCACCCCCTTCTCTCCACATATCTCTCTCCACATTACCACCCCCTCTCTCTCCACTTCTCTGTCTCTCTGCACCTCTCTCCACCTCCCATCCCCTCTCTCTCCACTTCTCTCTCCACATACCACCCCTCCACCTCCAATTCTCTGTCTCTCTACCACCCCCTCTCCACCTCTCTCCACTTCTCTGTCTCTCTGCACCTCTCTCCACCTCCCACCCCCTCTCTCTCCACTTCTCTCTCCACATACCACCCCTCCACCTCCAATTCTCTGTCTCTCTACCACCCCCCCTCTCTCTCTCTCTCCACTTCTCTGTCTCTCTGCACGTCTCTCCACGTCTCCGTATTTCTCTTTTCCGTCCTAGTTTACAGCTCAACAGTCAAGAATATACTTCTACATGACTTTCAAAATACTTAATTTGATATTCTAGACACACAATCGTGATATATACTACTTTACTCTGTTATTTTTGTATTTTTATTCTTTGATCGATTGCGTCGAGACAGACACCTAAAAGGCTCCCGGCAAAACATTGACTACAGCCTAAGATGCTTCACTCTACATTTGTGACTGTTTTTTTTTATGTAAATGACAATATGATTAATGGATCTTTTGTGGCCACCATAACTTGATATATCTTATATGTATACAGCCAAGACAATATATCTTCCCATAACAAGCATGTTTTCAAATAATTAATGCCCGCAATGGAACGATTTATCATAAGTTAGTTTAGTATTTATTAATTTAATTTAATTTAATTTAGTTTTTTTCCCTCATAAGAAATGATAGTCACATGTCTTTAAAATGCTACGAAATTGCAACCTTTATCAAGTTGACAGGAGTTGCTGTTTTGGGGGGTTTCTGAAATTCCTCTCAAAACTCTAGATTGCAAGCATTTCTTGGAATTGATGTTGACATATTTTGAGTCAATTTTTGTATATGCTTTTTCCATGAATAATATAATGATCCCGTATATAATTGTGCATTTGATTTTAACTTTAGTCTGAGTATATAGAATATTGTAGTAAGAATAGAAAACTTTTCCTCATTTCGCCCAAAAAAATGTGGTTAATAGTTAATACTAATAAGAACTATTGAAAAGAGAAGAGAATTGATTAATTGATCCTCCAGTAACCTTCATCTTATGACAGAGGCTGGTAAAAACGTGTGGCTCAGTTCGATAAAGTTTAATTTTAGGTAATACTCTGTGTATTGGATTGCTGAATATTCCTAGAAATCATAGTATATGAATCGCGTGTATTTATGGATTATTTAAAAAAAAATTGTGATTTGGCTTGTTAGTCATTGTTTCTTTAATTTTCCACGAAAATGAATATCTTTTTTTTATAATAAAATCAGAAACACATGGCTATTAGTACCTGGAACAATCACAGATCGATATCATTTAAATGTGATTTAAATGTTAAAGGGAGAATGATCGCCAATGTTCGTTTCACGGTAACGAATAGTGAATTAGAATGTTCTTCTGTTACATATACACCAAAGTACATTAATCGCGATATTACATTATACAGTAAAGTTCTGCATATTACAAACATGTGCAAGTAACCGATAACTGGTGTCTATAATACTAACGTTAACTGGTTAAACTTTTGGTTCCTTTTAGGTTCCTTTTAGGTTCCTTTTAGGTTCCTTTTAGGTTCCTTTTAGGTTCCTTTTAGGTTCCTTTTAGGTTCCTTTTAGGTTCCTTTTAGGTTCCTTTTAGGTTCCTTTTAGGTTCCTTTAAGTTCCTTTCAGGCTCCTTAGGTTCCAACTTCCTGCTGCCTTTTCATCTCAATTACATAAATTACAAAATGCAATAACTGCTGTCGTAGGCTACCGTTCGACTCTCACTGCTGACCTCAATACTCGGTCACGGTAACCTGATGCAAGCTGTCATGGATTTGCCGCAACACCATATGGCTTTTTGATTTTGTTAGGTTAATTATATCGGTTACACATCGTATAGTTTATGAAGACATCAAGAAATAAAATAAAAATCCCCGAAAATGTTTTGGAAAGGAAGTATATGTTCGTCCTCTTACCCAAGGTAACCTGCCTTCTATACTAAAAACTGTTCATTTCGAATTAATTAACCGGTTTTGTTTACAGTGCACTGTTGTTGTTCACATTTTTATCTTGACATAGTTGGAGCCCCCCTCACCCAGCCCCCTTCTAAACACAAAGTCTTCAACCAGAGATTTATAAAATATGACAGTGAAAGGTTGGAGGAATGAAATCGTGTTATTCTCTGACAACAATATCATTTGCTGTTCGTATTCAAAGTTTTAGATTAAGGGGGGAAAATAAAAGAATGTCGTATATCGAGATCAATTTACATAGCAACGCTGCAATAATGCGTATGCAGGCTATAATACGTCATTCAATGGAGATATGCGACTTGGCTTCCAGATCGCAAGAGTATAAAATATATTTTACAGCATTGATAATTCGGGAGAACTCCTATACTTGCATCTGTAATCGAAAATGAAATACAAAGAAAGAAAAAAGAGGCATGGAAAATGACGACATTCTGGTGTGGTTTCCTATATGGTAGCATACTCCCATTAAAAGCCCCATCGGCTTACACACTATATAACAAAAATTAATGTGGTCTCTGTAAGTCTAGGTAGAAGTTCTCACTAGCCAAACGCTACCCATCACTTAATAGCTGACAAGTTGGCCTTTCATGGCACCATCAATTTTCCATATCATGATCATGTAGATTTTTTTGCTATCCGAGCCTGAAGTTTTTGTCACTTGTAAACAAACTTTTTTACCCAGTAGTAAACAATTTCCGTTCGCTACCCTTGGGAGGCCTGAGGGGGGGTCTAAATTTGTGTCCACTGACCCAAGTTTTGCAGCTCATGTACTTCCAGTCATGCTCTTTAACATGCAAGCCACAAACACCAGATCCTGACTGATAACATATCAACACAGATGTTCTTCTCCTATTGTATTTTGGCACTTTTCCTGAGATATAGGAGGACATTCGGGCGGATCGATATAGACTGTAACAGGAGTATGTCACCATATGGATTGACATCACACAGTTATTCCACAGTCTCCTGACACGTTTGGTATGTTTCTAGCAAAAACATGAAAAGGCGTTATCTGCAGTGTTCGACTTATGGCCAAAAAATTGCATAGCAACAAATTTCGACAATTGCTATACAATATTTTTGTTGCATAGCAGTTCCCCAATATTGAATAGCAGTTTTGAAATTACCACAAAACGGACCAAATGTTGGCGATCAATGTATTAACTAGAAAATGTTTGTTTATTATTATTATTTATACTAGTGTTGCTACGATAATCGTTTTCAATATCGGTATCGGCCGATATTTGCAATATCGGCAGCATATCGGTATCGGTAAAATTTTGCCTAATTGCCGATAACAGCAAACCGATATTGAACTTTTCTTTTTAACAGCAGAGCTACCTCTACTTATTTATACTTGCAATGATTTGTTAATCTGCCCAAGACGATCCATTTCTTTAGCGTCAGTTAAACTCAGATTCATTTTCGATTAATATCCATGGAAACCTGACTCTCCGTAACATCTAAAAACACGTCTACGGCGCGCGAATATAACCAATGACCTTCGTGAACCTACACACAGCATTAGTGCAGCATATATACACTGTACTAACCAATCATTTCCTCAAAGGCCTCCGTGAAAACCTTGAACATGATGCATTCAGTAACTGCACGGTTCAGCAGTGTTGGAAAACCTTGTTCAATTTTCCGCGAACACACTGCCGATTTCCCGCCGGTGTTCGCCTGCCTAGCACGCGTAACGTGCGAGCATAAAGGCGTGGTGTCCAGGGGCCCGTCTTAGGGCTATGGTGGGGTCATGGGGTAGAACCCCTCGTGGGGATCCTGGGGGCGAAAGCCCCCGAAAATTGTCATTTTTTGCGATGTCTGGCGATGAAAAAATTCGCAGTTGAGGATGCAAAATACTGACAACTTTTTTTATTTAAATCGTCACGAAACTGATGAAAATTTTAAAATGACAAGTTAAAGTAGCTATATTATGTTATAAAATGAAAAGAGATTTAATCTGTCTTTCAATCTTTAAAAAGTGCAGCTTACAAAACTTCCGATATTATGAAACAAACAACGTTCAGCAAAGCCCCGTTTCTAGACTGCCTAACAATGAATAGCGTGCACTATGCGTACATTTTTACAACTGCAGTGTTTAACCCTATACCCAACTACTGTACCACGGTACATGTGCTGTGAATTTGCCCAGGTACCTTCCCAACAACTGTGAACTCATCCCCTGTGTAACACCTGTTTGTTAACATTTTTTTGGCACGTTGCCAGGGAACCTTTTAGTTACGTGAGATCCGTAACCGCCGAGGTGGTTAGGCTATTTGCTTTACACTTAACTATGGTAGGATATTATTTTTTCAGGGTTTTTTTTCGCTATACGGTCAAGTGAATAAGTTGTACATTGAGTATAAACTCAATAAATTATAACTTCTACATTGTGATCGACAGTTCTGAGTGTTTGCTCCCAAATCTGACTAGGAATTTGTATCGCACAAATCGGCACAATGTGCGATGCTGATTTGGAAACGTCTCGCAAGTTTGTCGTTTTGGATCGCATTTTGCGATGCGATACCGGAAAAATCGAACACTGGTTATCTGTAGAAATTATAATACCTAAATTGTCACAAAATCGTGTCACGTATTAGTTGTTTCTTCAATGTACGACCATGAGAGTTTTAATATTGCATTTTCCCGCCTTTTTTCTTCGCATGTTATCTTTTCGCACTAGCAGACGACAAGTACAAACTCATGATATAGAAGGTGTAATCTAAGTATCGTCTTCAGGGGCGTATCCAGGGGGGGGGGGGCGCAACAGGCGCGCGCCCCCCCTATTGGCCGTCACCAAAAAAAAAAAAGTTTAGCAAAAAAAAAAAAAAAAAAAAAAAATTGATGACGACCTTTATGTGAGATGTCGGTGATCGCTTAACCCCCCCCCCCCCTCCCGTATGCTTTATTTTTTGTTTGCCAAAAAAATGGTTCTGGCGAAGTTCGGCGGCATAATAGTTTTAGAAACATAGATGGTAATTGTGTTTGTATTATCACTATAAACACTAAATGACATGCCAGCCATACTAAATTGTGCATTTTGTGTCCATATTTACTGGAAATGTTGCTTATTATTAAGGTCGAAAAATGGATCACATATGGCCATGGGCGGCGATCCTGGGTGGAGGGGGGATATATCCCCCCATGAAAATGGGTGGATGGGATGTAATGCACCATATCCCCCCCCCCCCCACCAAATGCCAGGGATAAGAATATTTTCATGCCTACATTTATGCATCTTCGTTAATGTACGGCTCTTTTTTAGCTTCATTTCTCGCCTACCATAAACGCAGTGCGATCTTTTCAAATAAAGCGTCTTTATAAAGCAAAAATAGTTGACTGTAGGCTTCATTGGCCCTATAACAACAAAATGTATTATTGCGCCCACGTTATTGATATAGTACATATATGCACCCTCATAGTATTCATATAGGCCCTATAGTAGGCCTACACACGTACATGTTCCCTCGAACAGCTGAGAATCTCATGTAACCAGGGTAATGCTTAATACACGTTTCACCTGGATGCCCTAGCAATCGGTACCCAGGAATGTAACTATGTGTAATTGTGTATTGCATGTGTATAGGCCTATAATAGCCTGCATGAGGCCATTTTCTTCATCGAATAATATAACAGAGCTCTCGAACATTCTAACGTTGCGCCTGAAACAAGATTGACAGGGGCAATTTTCCCAAAATAACACCCGAAATTAAAAAAAAAAGTATTTTGGATCCTGATTATGAGATATTTCGGACATGACATCCCTATTTTAAAGTTGGGTATATGCCGCTTGGAAACCTCGGGAAGTGCCGTTTCCGGCCATCTAGAGGGTTTGTTAATCCCAAAATTTTCTTGTACGCTTCGCGCCAACTCATGGTGGCGCTACGCTTAGATAGTCAACATATCCCCCCCCCCCCCCACTCGGAAGTACGGATCGCCGCCCATGCATATGACACCATTTTGCATTTCAGCCCTTCTTTGAAAGCAAAAATTGTACACCCCTCCCCTTAGACCCATCCCCCAGGACGGCGATCATTCATGCCTGGCGCCCCCCCCCCCCTATTGGAAAATCCTGGATACGCCCCTGGTCTTGTACCTCTTACACTTCTTTTTCGATGCAGTTGCTATTGCATCGTTTTCCGGTGGAAACTACTCTTTGTAGATCTTATGAACACCTCTAATATTTTCCAATGTTAGTGTCTTTATTTCATCCCCCCCCCCCCCCGTGAAGTATACCTTTCCCATTCACTATTTTATTTTCCCATTTCCTCTCATTTCTTTGTTGTTCGCTTCTCAGTAATACCCCCAGTGTGTGCTCGACTAATTCCTGCTAAGGGGAGCATTCTGTCCTTTGTGCTATTCAGTGGCGGAGGGTCCATACAGTCAGGGGGCGGATGCCCCCCCCCCCCGATGGACTCAAATGGACTGCTGGCGCCCTTTTCAGCTTTTTACCACTTTTTACTTATTCGCAATTATTGAATTTTGTATTGCGCTCTCATCTACCTATTGACATTTGTCACATTTTGTTGGCGATGACACCTATTTATTCTTTGTTTATCTGCAAATTGGCAAGGCCAGTCAATTCCAGCGATCTAGGGAGTATCTTTACTCAAAATATTTCTGTACGCTTCGCGCCAACCTGTGGTGGCGCTCGGCTTAGATAGTGTCGAAAGCGCCCCTACACACCATTCTCGCCCCCCTTGACCAATACCCCTAGCTCCACCACTGGTGCTATTTGGTAGGCTACCACAAGCCCCATTCAGCCTCGTGTGGTAAGGTGCAGAAGTTGAACCCATCTTCCCTTGATCTAATAATGTATCTTGCGGTTGCGTTACCAGCACAGCCCAGTTTTTAAACTATGTGCTATACATCGACATAAGAGAAGGTACGAAGTTTACATAATTATAGCCAATAAGAGAACGCTTGTTTACTAAATCAATCATTATTTGATCAGAAGGGTAATGTTGACCACCCTAGGAAGAATCTCATGATTATGTTACAAGTGGCAAAAATGTAACGCAAGTATCCATATAGAATGATTCGTTATAATCATTAGGATTGGAGAATACATGGGTTAGGCTATTTAATCTTTTGAGGTAAGCGAGATGGTGGCGGTATTTAACTAAGAAATAAAATATCTTTTTTTTATTATGAAAACCTTTATCGTCAATGTTCAGTGTTCGAAGCTAATCGACAGGCAGGAATATCACGTTTCGGAAAACACTTAACTGGCATTGAACCAGATTTTATGTCGGAAGGTGACTTCACAGGCATTATAACTGTCATTGAAGACAGTTTACATGTTCGTTAACCAACCAGAGAACAATCAATTTTGAATAACAATTCACGGAACACTGAATCAAATCAACATTGATTAAGACTACCGAAATGTTTGATCGTCCCGCCTTATAACGTCAATGGGAGCAATTAATGATGGTATGTCAGTTAATTTACGGTGTCGTGTCATGCATGATTAAATACATATCTGCATTATGAAAACGCGCCATAGTTCATAATCATGTCACAGAAGAGTAAATTGAAAAAGGTGTCCCACTACAATGTTAAATTTCTTTCCATTCCTTAAATTTAGGAAAAAAGGAAAATGAACACTCCTTCAGTCGTACATTATGACATCAGTGACACTATAAAACATGTGTTGATATGCGATTAACCATCTGGAAAACTGAGTATTGGTAAGATTGCAATATGCCTTGATCTATTCCATGTATCTCAAGTTATTAACCTTTACAAAAATATCTATAGTATGTTCCTAAGGCCAAAGATGAAACTAAACAACAGTTGTGATATATATAAATTAAATATGAGGCTAAAAGTCTTGCTATGTCGTATTGAGTTTGTGTTTTGCTTCCAAGGTGTTGACTAAGACGTCGACTTCTAGGTACTAAAAGAGGTTGTCTAGTCACTTCTACTTGATGAGGTTTCGACGTTTAAAGGGCACATTGCTGCTCAAGGCTAAACATGGAGCTATAAACAGACTCCATGGTTTGAAGGTACTTTTTTTTACGGTCTATAGCGTTCCAAAACTTAATACTACATGAGCCTTCAAGCACATTTTAATAAAATTCGTTAAAAAAAAAAACTTGAACAGATTTATGGGGATTGGAAGTATATTATCTAAATGTTGCAGACACGATCGGAGCAGTAACTAGGCAACTTTAAACACAACCAATGTATACCGAACAATTCTCCAGACATGAATATATTTCAACATACCCGACTACACATATATACAGCTGCCACAAATGTAAATATATATATATATATATATATATATATATATATATATATATATAAATATATATATATATATATATTTACATTAAAATATTGAATATTGAATTCAATATTACAAAGGCAAAACAACTGGAAATCAGCTGGATTGACATGATGACATGATCGTACATAGCTGGTGCTGTTGCCAGATGCAAAATACTCAAAATACCTTCCAAATATGAAAAATGAATATCCTCGCGATGCAAAATGCTATGAGGATGTGGTTTTGACTTAACGTGCAGAAAACTTCCATCATTTATTTTGTATTACTTAACGGGATATCCCTTCAAGTTTCGCTAATTTTGGCGGGAATTTTTTTTTATACAATTGTAGTGTGAGATTGATCACTAAAATATCATCATGATGTGTAGAATTCTATAGCGTGCGGGATAGTATATGAAACAGCACAGCTGTTGGTAAAATCATCCCCACAGTTGATTTAACGAAGAAGAGTGCCGATGATTTTAGTTTATGATCGATTTATGACAAGTAGTCAACCGATGAGGAGGAAACAGAAATAGTATATACAATGCTGACAATGTTGTAATTAATTGGTCAGATATATAACAAGTTTGTCATGTTTTAGAGATACTCTGATATACACAAACCGTGCATGAGCAAGTAGGAATTTATTCATTTATTTATTTAACATTAAAGGGTAAACTCGGTTAGCGTAAAGCTAAATCTCCCCCGAAAATCTCCCCTGAAAATACAAAAGCAAAAAGTTGAAAAGTAGAAAGTAGAATAAAAATAAAATAATCATAATAAGAATACAAACGTGAACAATAAAATGGCAATGAAAAAAGAAAAATACATTCAAAATTGACAACGGCATAAAATGTAACATGGAACAATCAATTAAAATGACATTTAGAGTTAGGGGGACCTTATAGCAGTATTCATCATATCTCTCTGTTGCATGGTGGGGTATAGCTGTAACTGATTATTTAACGTGACAATATAATGTGCAGCGTGTAATGACAGGTTGTCATACGCCGTGCGGAGGCGGTAATGGGTTCAATCTGACAGGACAGGCGGCACTCACTTCGGAATGCATGTGACTTTGATTTGAGAAGCCAAACCACAAGAGTATACACGCAAAGCTCTCCAGGCAAAATGGATCCACTGATCATTCTGTACCACAAATCAAAGTATTTGTATGTTTTGTTTCTTCAACAACAGGACACTTTTTAGTAACACTTTTATTTCACTTTCCCCAAAAAAGGGCACTTTGTATATTACAACATGACATACTTTTACGATAAGGGGAAGTAGTAAGTTCTTCTTTTTTGGTACCAAACAGAGCCTGTGCCTCCTGTGCCCGTCCGGTCGCGCAGTATAGTTAACGTATGTATCGATGGTAATTTCTACCGCCCCGGAAAACAACATCTGAAGCCAGAGTGAATGATAGTCTGCGCAAGAAGAACTTTGGCATATATCCCATGTTAATTGACGTGGGTGTGTTTATTACTGCCAAGGGGATCGCTAACTAATAATAACAAATGGGGGGCGGGGGTGAATTACAGAGAAAGATAAATCAGCTGAGGGTGAACATGAATGATGGACAAAATATAGGAAACAAAGCGCGACGGGGGAATAAGTTGAATTAAAAAAATCTAAGAATAAGAAACCAAAACTTGGATAAAGGCTAGAATTTTAATAATAATACTATTAATAATAATAATAATGACATATTATAGATTAATTGACGTGGAAGGCTATTATCGACGGCGGCATATGACGTAAGAGTTGAATGACACGCGGATTGAAAACAAGATCACGAAACTCATAAAGCTACCAAAGCAGATAAATTGAATAAAAAGGTTTGAAGAAGCCGTTGGAAGGTTTCAGAAACTACTGAAAACTTTATAGTTTTTCACGACTCAGAACAGCCGATTCACACAGAGATTACAGTAACTACTGTAAATCTTAAAGTTTTGTACCACAGTAAATACTGGATCGTGCTGACAAATCTGATAAATCGGTAGCAGTATTAAGTTTACAGTAAGAACTCAGGATATTCGTAATTCCAACAATCCCGAACATCTGGATTTGTTGGAATTACACATATCCTCAGTTCTTACTGTAATCCTACTAGCACATGCTACCGAATTATAGCACGATGCAGTTTTTACTGTGGTACAAAACTGTAAGATTACAGTAGTTACTGTATCGGGTGCTCAGAATGGATAGTTGATCAGTTACTCCAGGGCGGTTCGTTTTTGTCAGGGCTTGCGCAGACATGGTCGCCGTCTCTGAAGGAACCATCGGAGTACAGACGTGAAACATTACGCATGCACGAACAGCAATGCCGACATTAAAGCTACCAGTGTTGGGGCTATTGTAGCGAGCGTACCGAACATGATGTTTGGTGTGAATCAGGGGTAACCTTAATCTCCCCAATAGCGTTCAGATTACGTGTTGTGGTTTCGAACGCCGGAAATATACAATCATTTTTTTATGTTTCATGTACCTGATAATATTATATGAAAATAAATTGAAATCTTCCTACGTCACTAACTCCAATGTCTAAAGGGATATCTCTTATGATATTATTTTTTTCGTAGATTTAAAAGAAAAAAATTAATTCCATTGTTTTAATTATGTTTCTTCTTTCATGGAACACTTGCCTTATGGTCGATACTACGTCAGTTTTTATCAGCAAAAACATCGGCTCAAATGATTTCAAAGCAGACTGTCAGCTTTCATGAATTATCGATCATCACATAAATGACTACAATTTTACAGGCTATCTAGAAGAAGTTTGTCACATCTGCAGTTGGTCATTATATGCCCGTCTAAATCGTCATCCAATTCTGTCTGCATTTGGTGTCAACTTAATTTCTGGATAATTAGTTTCATGTTTCACCTCAATGAATAATTGAAAGAATCTCGCAATTAAGATTCGACAAGTTCGGTGCATGTTTCACATGATCAGTTTTTAAGTATTAATCCTGCTTGTAAAGAAAGCAACGTGAATCAGCTTTTTGAGTGGCATTTGATAAAGAAAATGTAAATCGCTACTTAATGCCAATAAACAACATTGTGGTAGCATTTGATAAACTAAACTTGCAAATGCCATTCGCTATTAAAAGCCAATAACCAATTTTATACGTAGGATTACCATAATAAGTAAAAAAAAACTTTCCAGTTTGCAATTTTGACTTTGTTTAAAATTAATTATTTTAGGATCGACGTTAATGATTGTTCTGTCAATCAGAAAAAAAAAATACTGCTGATCGTCGTGAAGTTGAAATTTTAATTTCCGAATAATATGTCTACAAATTAAGTTGGTGAACATGATGTATAGTTTATTAATGTGCTTGAAACAGGGAGAAAAACAACGATTGAGTTTTAGTCAAGAATTTCGTTCTACTTTCTTTCTGTATAGGCCTATTCACTGCGACAGCGACTAAAGACAAACAGGCTATACAAGTCATCAAAGAAGCAATATTAGCTTTCCATGTAAATGTTTGAACTATGTTAAACTACTATCACATGTTGACTTTGGCATAGATCAAATAAAAACCTATCGACTTCTATAGTGATAGCGGGTAAATCAAAGCTTTGAGAGAAATGAAATGAGTACCACCTTTAAATCTGTCATAAAATATGCTGTCATAACCAAACACAAAAAAAAATCTCACAAACCTATAACTTATCAGCCGATTCACACAGAGATTACAGTAACTACTGTAAATCTTAAAGTTTTGTACCACAGTAAAAACTTGATCGTGCTATTAGGTTTACAGTAAGAACTGAGGATATGCGTAATTCCGACAAATCCCAAACAACTGGATTTGTTGGAATTACACAAATCCTCTATTCTTACTGTAATCCTAATAGCACATGCAACCGATTTATCAGATTTGTCAGCACGATCCAGTTATCACTGTAGTAAAAAACTATACTGTAGTAAAAGACTATACAGATTTACAGTAGTAACTGTGTTCTCTATGTGTATCGGGTGAACTTATGCATGTTGGCAGATAAAATTCCCATTGGTGTAGTGTATTTCAGAAGATATCCAAGTCAGTCCTTGGCGAATCGAGGAGTTGTAAGATTGAATTTGCTACATGTTCCAATAGCATCGTAGATTGTTGCTCTCTTGTAATCGAGCCACTGGGTACGCTCCTTTAATTCTTTCTGAAGCATTTCTTCGGATGGCAAAGGTTTCAGCTGTAGATATCAGAAAAGATCCAAAACGAAAACAAGTTTTTTTAGAATTGACATGCGGCAATTTTCTCATATATTTTACATGTTATTTATTTATTATTTGTAAGTTTTGAGATGGCATTCCACCATCCCTTTAATGCTGTTCCCCCATCTGGAGAGAGAAATATACCAGTCCCACTGATTTTTTTTCAAAGTGTTCAATATTTTCTGTAAACAGCGTAAAACTATTATTTCTGTCGAAGAGGTGCATGGGGTGGGATGCTCAGATATCTTCCCGGTCTGGAATGTTTATATTATATGTGAAGGTTCCTCCAACTATACCTCTACCTTTCCTCTCCAAGAGTAAAATCATGACATTTTTCTTTGGGGGGGGGGGGGGATCTAGTCCGTGATGAATCAGTAGCAAGAAAGTGATTGAAAATAACCAAGCAAATATCCGACTGAGGGTATTATGAAAAGAAAGTTTATTGCTCGTGTGTATGTAAGACACGGATGGCGTTCCATGGCAGAAGGAAAGTGAACCTTATTCGTGCCCGCCTATAGATAATCATATTACACACATTTTCAAGAGAGACATTTTTAAGTTTTGACCATCGGGAATATATCTAGTAATAGGAGAAGAATTCCATCTATTTTTAAAGCCGCCAAATGACTTTGGATGCCCGTATGTGACAACTGCGTATATGTAAACAAAAAATTGGAATGGGGTCCTTGCAAAATGTCGCGGTTCGAATCAAGTGTTTGTTGAAGCTATTATACGGTACCTTCCGACGTGGTTGTCAGAGCTAATCTAATTTACATTGAAAAGGCAAGAATACCGACACTATGACCTCATTTGAACCCCATAGAATCCTTTCGGGACCTCACTGGGACCTCATTGAGACCTCACTGAGACCTCACCAGACGAACATAGAGGAAACACCGAGTCGTTGCTACTCGCTCGGTGCCTACTTATCAGACAAATAACACTTTGTTAAGAGTTTTGTTTTGGTGTGTTAAGAGTTTTGTTTTGGTGTGTTAAGAGTGTTTGTCAAGATCACGTCGAAAGAGAGTTGATATCGATGACGTTGATGTCATTCATCCACAGAACAATTTTTGTGATGATAATGGAAAAGAAAGCTATATCATAGATTGAAGTTTTAACATACGCCGACATTGAGAGGGTGTATTGTTAGCACACATGCCCAAACATTAATGCATACAACCATTGCATCCCATGGAAATAGTACAGTGGTTATGTCACTTTCAACAAAATAACTTTACATAATAATAATAATAATCATAATAAAACAAATTAAAAAGCGCCACAACTGTAAAAATATTTTTCAACTAAAGGACAACAGTTCTGTAAATTCAAAAGGATCAGTAGAGCCAGCAATATCCATCTTAAATTTAAATATACATCCATAAGAACAGTTCCTAACCCCCGCCTACCCCCCCCCCCTCCACCAACATTTCTGGGTGACGGGCGTGTGGAGTCTGGAAAAGAGTAGCCATTAAAGGGTTTTAAAATTGCCCTAATGGCATGGTCATTTTTTAAGCCATATTTCAAGTTATTGTACAAGTATCGAGATCGAAGTCAATGGTACGATCGATGATGGTTTCTAACAGAACAAGAGTTGATAATGTCAAGTTTAAATAAGGGTTAATTTTGGCTGGCAGGCTTAAATCCATGTCTTACAATTATAGTAAGATTCATCGTGGCGTTTAAGCAGTGTCCTCTGGAATTAGTCATGACACAATAGGACCAATGGACTGAAACCCATATGAGGGATTCTTCAAATGAACTGAAGAATTCGAAACCGTTTCTAAACCCTTCCTGGTAGTTAAAACAGTCTTGACTGGCATGTGTGTTATTTTTAATCCAAGAACATAGATTTAGGCCGAGTAAAGTTAACCACACCCTAGAAGAAAGCCTAAGCTTATTACTGTGTACGATCCTATCTTTAATCTCCCTTATAGGACATAGCTGGATTATTTGTATAAGAGCAGCCAGTGTCTAGTAATAGGAACTATACAATCTCTAAAAGATTAGAATATAAAAGATAAACATATATAAAAGTTCACACGATATCAAAATAGAACGTTTACATGGATGTTAGTTAAAATCCGAAGTAAAAAAAAACCAACACTTCAAAAGTAGAAAAAACAGGAGTAAACTGAGAGGACAACTTTCTCTGGTACAACTTTAACGCAACCAAACTCATTTAGAACTGGATTACTAAAATGTCAATACAAACGTACAAAATTGAAGACATTTACACGGCAAATGTATACAACTATACATGTTTTGAATTTCTTTGAGGTTGGCGGGGCGAGTCGGGAGGGGGGGGGGGGTGGACCCTCCAAAACTCTGCTCATATACCAACCTCCTCCAAAGTGAAACAGTTTTACCACTTTATCAACTTTTTACTCAACAACATTGGACGAAACCGTTGCGATAAATATATGTATAAGAATTTATATGATTTGATTTTCTTCAAAGTATGTTGCATATATATGGTGGAGTGGGGGGGGTGGGGGCGGGGCACCAAAATTCTTTGAGCATACGCCAAAGTGTGTTCATCTACCCCGTCCTATTCACATTAGTTAACAAAAACAGATATAGATCAATGGATGGGGAAAACGTGTTCACCCCTAAAACCGTCCACTAACCCCCTACCCCGCCCCAAAAGTTCAAGCAATTAGCCCCATATCATTACGTAACTGTACTTACGTTCGTTTGAAGGTATTGAAGGTGTTCTTCGTTCATATAATGAGCGAACACTCGCCGAGAAATCATGACACACTCGGCGCCGTTGGATATTAGTGTGACGTTACACATGTCGTCATTCGCATGAGGGAATACGATTGGTAGTAATCCCTGTCAGGGATTAATAAACAGAGAAATCTTTACATTTATAACCAATCAACATCATGTGCGATTAGTATAATCAACAAAGATTATATTTTTATTAATAGATACACAATTCTATTCAATTAGCGTTTTGAATTTGATTGGGTGTTTTTTTGTTTGTTTATCAAACATGTAATATTCTAAAAATAAAGATTGTAATTAACTAACCTAAGACATTCTTCTATGGATTTCTATTATTTTTCTATTGTACTTGAGGGGTAATTAATGAATTTGATTCATTCCTGAACATTTAATCGGCTGGACACTTTTCATAGTAGTATGAAAAACAAGACTTTTGCTTTACCACTTGAGATATAATTTGGCTAAACGAACTATGGATTTACATTGTTATGGGATTTTAATATGGATTAACATTGTAATATTTATCAACATCAAATCAAAAAGTTGCTTGAAAGTGGGAGTTAGGGCTTAGCCTAATATTTGCTAATTTTGTAATAACCTAATGGTAGATATATTTGTGTGAATGCGTTCACAGATTTTTTTTTACGCAGTACTTGTGTCTCTCATTAAAAAGAACGAGTTGAGTTGAAATAGCGATTTCTCTGTCAACTCGAACCCCTGTGGATGTCAGTTGTCCACGAACCCCCAACTTTTCGAGACACGATCTGAGTCATTATAATACTATAATAGGCATAAAAGTGCTTCGCAAAAAGATCAAGTTCATAGTGTAATATTGTAATGAAATCAAACAAGAGATGAACAAATATATCATAATTCAGTTATTTATCACATACACGGTACTGTACTACTATGGCAACATATGCGTATGGAACGCGAAATTGGTTTGTCAATAGATACGACTTTTGTACATTACTAAATTATATGATATATCAGATTTTAGTTCAACAAAAAGTACTCTAGTTTTGACTTTCAGAAACGTCTCATGAACCCCCTGGGATGGACTCACGCACCCCCTGGGGGTCCATGTACCCCAGTTAGGGAACCCATGTTATAAGAGGAGCCTTACTTTTGGTGTAACCTTGTAGTCTCTCTTAGTTTTGTTTTGTAAACATTACAAACTGTCGTAAGTTTGGTAAAATTACAAACACTGAAGCAAAACACCGGTTTTATGTGACATTGTAGTCTTACCGAATTACCGACAAATTAGATTTTCATCGTTACACAAAAAAGATTTAAAAAAAGAGGCTGTCATCTTGTTTGGTTTTGAAAACTTACAAATGTGTCTCCGGTGTTGAGTTGCTGTAAATGTACGAAGACGTGGTGATTGTCCGAGGAACACATTTCTTCGTGAAGGGTCGATTGTCGATGAATGGATTTGGGTTTGATGGACAGAACTGACTGTAACAAAAATGTACGACAAGAAATATAATATATTCACTCGCAAGGTTTATATAAACAAAAAAGAATTTAAGCAATTATGCATGACTCGACAAAACTGGATAACCAATATAAAAGTTGAAATGAGAGATGACAATCTCAAACTTTTTCTTTTTCTTGACAACTTTACGAATTCAGTGATTCAATCGAAATCAACGCTAATACAGAGGATTCAGAGGAATGGGCTACAACTGTCGTGAGGTGCAATGTAGCAAGTGAGGGGCAGAAACATACTACTGCACCCAGGTGACAGGGCCCCATGTGTCCATTACCCCCAACCCTGTTCCCAACGTCTGTGCGTAGTTCATCATAATTATGCAATATGTGTTTAATACAACTGTATAAGCATATATTTGAGAATTATCAACATCGTATATTCAGTTTGGACCAGCCAGTTATAGCACAATTTCCTAATGCAAATACCTCTCTAAACTGTCCGCCCATGTCATGCTTCAAAGCACTATTATTGGCAGTACAAACAGTTCCTAGCCTTTATCTGATAGAAACGTGATATTCATACTGCTCATACTGACAATACGAGTGCTCTGAAGCGGGACATGGCAGTACAGTATAGAAAATAACTGTCACAACTGTGTGATTGGACTTGCGATTACCGTCACACCTATTTTAAGTCATTAAGTAAAACAGCAAAGATATGTCAGTCTCCATGCAAGCTATACTACCGACATGTAGAGAAGATTAAGCAATATTCACTGACTATCGAGTGTGTGTAGGAATAGGTCTATGTAGGTCATTCTGTGTTACTCCTTCAGGAGGGAATTGAATGAGTGAAAATAGAAATCTTTAATATTGCCTGAACACGTATACAGACACACAGTAAGACACACAAGAGACAGATTATTCACAATAGATGGACGCTAAGCAAAACCAGGAGACTGTGACGTATTAAAGGAGCGTTGACGTCAACCGGGGGATACCCCAGACCTGGCATCTATACTTACTCAAGGAAATCTGGCAGAAATCCAGGGAAAAACTCAGAGCCTCACCCGATAAATGTGCTGCTAGCTATCCCGAAGGGTTTAACTCGCAAGCAAGCACTCTAGCCATGAGGCTTTCTAAAAAATATTAAACTAGTTATATCGCCTATGACGTAATGTCTATTTTTAGGTACAATATTTTGTTCGCCTGCAGTTCTACTTTTCTACTGTATTCATTGTTTGAATGCTCTCCTTTATGTCTTTACTTAACCTGTTTTCTCTGCTTTCGTTTGATCTTTGCCGCTGATGATATTTAAATATTTGAATTACAACAAGTACCGGTATATTACATTTAACTCAAAATTATTAAGCAATATGGAGTAATACTTACTGGATCATTCCACCAATCGAGTCGTCCACCTGGTTGGAAGTTGGTGGCTGATGACGTCATACTTTGGCACGCTTCTGGTAGTCTCTTCTTGTGATCTTTGAACATTATAGCAGATAAAAGGTGACATTTTGAGATATAACTTTTCAGTATGTTTCATTCAAGAAATACAAATGTTGAATTTGCTGCACCTGAAAATGCCATTGTTATTACTTGTGATTATCATTATTTGTGTATGATTCTTATTGCTACTGCACGTACTTTGTATTTTAAGTACATATGGCTGTTTTGGCATGTTATTGTTTATGATTGTTATTGCATTGAATAGAGGGACATACATATAGACGGTTAAATTTAATGAATACATAATGAGTCGCTATATGAAGAATGACAAGGGAAAGAGAAAAAGGGAAACTTTACCTTTCTTATGTTCATACCGGCAAACTTTCTTTAAGCCTTTTGCTATGCCTGATGGAACCGACAATCTTCTCACCACACGGCATGATCCCTGGATAATGATAATGACAATCCAATAATCAGCATTAGGGATTAATAAATCAAATGACTAAACAACAAAGGATATATATATATATATATATATATATATATATAATGAAAATCGTAATGAGTTGGAAAATGAAGAACAGTGAAAAAACTTTTCTATATATATATATATATATATATATATATATATATATATATATATATATATATATATATATAGATATATATATATAGATATATATATATAGATATATATATATATAGATATATATATATATATATATATATAGATATATATATATATATATATATATATATATATAGATATATATATATATATATATATATCGAGAATCGGCTTTAGGAATCACAAATGATTTCGATTTCGATTATATTATATTATAGAATATAGCATACATTTAGAATATATCAATGCATAAAGGTAATGTACCGATTTGATTATGTAGACCCATTCTGATGACGTAGCTTCTTTGCAGACTACATTCCCTCGACGAAAGTAGACCTGTAAACACCGTTTTGGGTCATCGTATCGCAAGAGATGAACCGGCCACTGGGATAGCCATTTTACAGAACGAAGGAATTGTAGAAGCTCTGGTTCGGTACCTTCGGTAGTCTGTAGGAATATCTTCACAAAGTCCTGGTTAAAAAAAATTAGAAGCTATGATCATTAACAATGTAATCTTTGTTAGAACAGATAGTTTATCTTTAATTATTATGTTACAACAACTTATTTGATAAACTTTTTATTCAATTAAATAATATAACTAACAAACTGAACAGGACACATTGCAGCGTATAGTTATGGTCAGCGCGATTCCATCATTTAAATCCTATCATCTCCATCTGTCAGGTGAAAGTGACTATAAAGTGAAGCAAAGAACTATAACTATAACTATAAAATGAGGAAAATAATTATAGGCTAAGAACTATAAAGTGAGGCAAAGCATTATAGGCAAAGAACTATAAAGTGAGACAAAGAACTATAGAATGAAGCAAAGAACTATAAAGCGAAGCACAGAACTATAACTATAAAATGAGGGGGGAAATGATAGGCTAAGAACTATAAAGTTAGGCAAAGCATTAGACGCAAAGAACTAACTATAGAGTGAAGCAAAGAACTATAAAGTGAGGCAAATAACTGTATAGTGACGCAAAGAAATATAAAGCAAAGCTAAGAACTATAAAGAGAAGCAAAGAACTATAAAGAGAAGCAAAACAAAACCTATTATTTGGTAACACAAATAAATTCAGTGTGTTGTGAAGACTCGTTGCTCAATTTATTCAACCATATAAATTTAAGGCAGCAACATTATGAATACCATGTAAATAGATATGACAAAACCATCTAAAAAGAGCTTAACAGCTTGTTCTTAAGTAGTTGAACATTATCGGCCATTTTAGCATATCTAACATAAGTTTTATGTATAGTCATATAACTCATCTAACATATGTCTATCGCATCCTGTGTAGTCATCTAACTCATCTACATCAGTGTATATTTTGTGTATAGTTTTGTGTATAGTCATCTCTTTCACCTAAAATTGTTGCATAGGTTTGTGTATAGTTATCTAACTCACCTAACATTTGTGTATAGTTTGACGTATAGTCATATCACTCATCTAACATTGTGTTTTATAATGTTGTGTATATAGTAGTATTGTAACTCATCTAACATTTATGTATAGTGTTGTGTACAGTCATCTAACTCTTTTGACACCCAAATAGGCATAGTGCTGATTGAGCCCCCCCCGCCCCCCCCCCCACCCCCTCCCCCGTCTCGTCAGATGTACTGCACATAATGTCAGAGTGATTCCATTGAAACATTTACTTTAGGGATTCCTCTTGTTTACTTTGGTATTCGTCTGTTTGTAATGAATATACTATGAAAGATATCACCAAATACTACAACATAGAATTAATAGAATTATCCCTACCAGCAGTAAGTGACGTACATGTGTACACGTATATGTAACCACAATCAATGAAATAGTCATAAAGGTAATTATGATTGTGTGTATGGTAACGAAGTATAACTGAGAAAAGTATTGGTCATTGTTTATAATATTGCAGAAAATGAGGGTTCCTGGAAACAGTTGTTCAGTGACGTATATTACAACTAAGACAAACGCACAGACTATAGACAGATTTCTATCAATTGTAAATGTTTGAAGCTACAAATACAAAATTAGGAGAAACTGGTCGCCTCGTCACTTGGACATTATACCTTTATATTTGCACTTGGAATATAAAGGATTACATAGATTCATTACTTTTACATACATCCTTTTCTATCATCAGCACCTCAACCTGCTTTTCAACAATAACCGTTGAGTCCCTGACGCCATCTTTCATTAGAGCATCTTCCTACAAGAACAAAATATGATCGAATTTCGTCTGGTTATTTTATCATTGGTCTGGGTAAGATGTAGATACCAGCTTACCCAGTTGTAGCCAGTTGCTTCGAGAGAGCCAGGTTTGGGGACAGGAGAACAAGTTTATCATCTGGACCCTTTAGGAAGTGCATTATGAAAAATGAGAGTACATCGTCCTATTTTCAATATTTCCTAGGGTCCCTAATTGACCACGGACCCCGAATCATCAAAGCATCTGACCTTCTCAACCTACCCCCACCCCCCCCCACCGGGCCGTTACCCCCTCCAAATACGCTCGCCCATCGACTTACTTATATTGCTAACAGACATCCTCACCACAACCTACGAATACATCAACCTTGCTTTAGCGGTAGTCCTTATACAAAAGGCATACATACAATATCATCTAGATTATGACATATATATATATATATATATATAGTCTGGTGATAATTGGCAAATCGATATATGAAGTTGGTCCACTTCTTGCATTCTCGAATGACCCCCCCCCCCCCCACCACACCACTACTTACAAACGCTGGTGGATTATGAGCATACGTGCATGGGGTCCAGGGGCCTGTCGTATGGCCACTGGTGGAGATGAAAGGACGGATCCCCCCCCCCCCCCCCGGAAGATTTTGCGGTTTTCATCATTTCCAGATTTTATATCAACTTCAAGTCAGTAAAATATTGATATTGGACATAGACGAGCAAGTACATTATATATAGACAGAAGTCAAAAAAAAGTTGTGTATCTTAATCCCTGTCAAGTTTTGTTTCTTTTTGACAGGGCGAATTTCATTAAGGAGGGGCACCAGGAAGGGAATCGACTATTTTGGGGGGGGGGGGGATATGTGGCCATCGCTCTCCGCCGACTCCACTTGGAGACGCCTCTCACGGCAGAGTACAACACTAGCTTGCATGAATTGAAATATCAACATAACAGTTATATATCAGCATGTTCATCTCACTTTCACTTGCATTCGATCATTGACGTATACAACTAAATAGGTGCACATGAAGGCTACATTACCCCAAAGCTGCTCCCCTTCGTCAAAATGGCCTTCGGTATAATACTTATTTTCTTGGTTGTAGGGTCCTCTTTCATCTCCGTAACCATGGCAGAACCGTTCAGAATTAAATAATAACGCTCAGCATGGTAGCCTTGACGGGCGAGGACTCGTTTGGCTTCAAAACTGGAATCAGCAACGGTAAGAAGAATATTTTTCATAAAATGGGATGAGCACTTTAGGACAAAAAATATGAACATTATTTGTATAGTTTACAATGTGCTTCTTAACAATATACGAAGCAGCTTGTTGTTGTAAGCGCTGCACTTTTCTTCACGATTCTCACTATTGCCGCTAAATATGCTAGAAAATTCAATTATTGGTCACTCATATTCAAAGTTACTCTGACTTCTCTGCTGATAGACAAATGTTTAAGGGATATCACTAAGATGTCATGATGCATACAGTGGCTGGAACGTTCGTTTTAATACATTAATTCCCATGTGTGTACGTATAACCTACCGCATGCATCTACACGATGGAAGACTGTGAGATAAGCCTATAGCTATTCTATCTTACATGCGTGCGTTTGTTTTTTATTCTGTTCGAGTACTTGAACAAAAGAATTCCAGGTCCTCGGTTGTGATTTCTAAAGAATCACCACGTCCTCGGAAGAATTCTATTGTATGGGGTATTGTTAAGGTTAGGGTACGTGGATTGAACAATGGAAAATACAATGGGGTCCTCGGTCTTAATGTAATACAAACATGTGTGTGTATGTGTAAAACAATCGTTAAAGGTAATTTGCATGACAAGTTGTCAGAAACGATAAACTCTTATAATCTATTGCAACACACTTATTTTCCCTTTCAATTGTCACAAAATGATGCTATTGTTTCTGCAACACTTATAAACATGACGGGTTTAATGATCCCCTTTCCATTTTTTAATTTATTTTAATTCACGTACGCTAATTATCTCTTGAATCATTAGCAGACGACAGTTACTGTAATATGGTATTGAGGGCGTAATCAACTTTTATCTTTTTACCGTTGTTCCAAAGGTAATTCACTTTTTTAATCTATGCTGTTTATATATCATCTCTTTCCGGTTCAAACAGACCTACGTCATATTTTCCTACGTACCTAATGGCTTGCCTTCATCATGTGATATGGGAAGTTAGAAGTATTAATAATTGTTGCCAATAAAATGGATGTACATGCATAGTAAATCAATCATTAATTTTCTAATTAATAATGAAGGCGTGTAATTGTGCACCTTCGATTCATGATAATTACCGTTGCAAAATTAATGTTAGGACTAATTAAAGAATGATTGGCTAAATGCAAATGATTGAGATTATGATTAATTTGTTTGTTTGCTCTTTCTTTTCTTTTTCAAATGGGGCGGCGAATAATTAAAAACATATCTATAAATATTAGACCAATATGGAGCTCGTTTTTTTTTAATCCATTCAATCTCAGTTCAACCCAGTTCAAACTGCACGGGAATGCTTAAAAGGAAAAGTTTCTTATTGACCGATGAGAGAAGGAACACACATTCTATAAGCATCCTGGTAAACTTTGCTTTCAAATTCCTTATGTATCGTTTTCGATTTGAAGAAGTTGACATATTTTGTACTGAAAGTGAACTTGCAGCAAACAGGTGTGACGTCATAGATGTAATTGGAACAATGTTATCTTTTTTTTTTTTCATCATGAAAATTTCGATCAAATTTTCTTCTACAAATTGGAATGGATTAACATATAATATAACCATTGGCATATTGATAGCTTCACATCGCCCAAAGCAAAAGTTGAAACCTTTTCCAATCCAAGCTCACAACAAATACAGTGAGAAATAGAGAGATAAAAACAGTGACAGCTGTGACTATGCAACTGCAATGTCACGCCAGTTTGCTTTAAGTTGATTAAAGCTAAAGGTTGTTACAAATTTCAACTATCAACATCTCGTAAACTTAATTTAAAAATTTCATGGCCAATTTTACCGGGAGGTTTAGAAAGGGTTCTTCCTTCATCAATCTTTTTCTCTAGAAAGTCTTTCCTATCAATATATACTGGGCATGATCTTGTTCTTGAGGAACTGTGGCACACGGCTTGCTACTGCAGGGTCGTTATATTGCTTTAGTACTAAAGGATGTAGTTGTATACATTATCATATCACTCGTTAGGAAAAATGAGCATATCTATACATCAGTTAAATATAATTTCTCCCTATATTTACATTTTTTTTTCTTATAATTTGCCTTTAAAGGGGTTCGGAAGGAACGCAATATACTGGCACCAATTGAAAACGAATCTAAAAGCTGATATTTCTTCACATAAACGTTGCCAACATAACTATTTACTTGTCATTTTTTCATCATTCGTTTCTGAATAGCAGCAAGGGGCAAAGTTACACAAAAAATATAGGAAATCTTGAATTCTAACATTGAAGTTGACAGTTTTGCATATTCTCATTATGGTCTGAAGAAACTTACGAACGCCTCCAAATGAGATTATATACCTATGTCTTTGATTATATTGCATACCGAGATTCAAAACGATTGTCGATATCAAAGATACCTCGTTAAACTTACACATTATAGCAGAATTGTCGTGTAATTTGCTTACCATTCGTACCATCCAACTTTAACTAGAGACTGTTGCATCGTCAGAGGGAATTCGGAAAACACATCAACAACGTTTCGTAAATTCACCAAGGCCTGTAAAATACATCAAATAAAAACTGAAAAATCAGAAACTTTATATTTCTTCTTTATTCTATGAGAAAAAAAGAGGTATAGTGTTGTAATATATTTAGAGTCTTTTTGTTAATGGTAATCAAAATTAAACAATGTAATTAAAGCAACTATACAGTAGTTTCATGAATTAAGTTATAATTCACTTTACAGAGTGAGTGCATGGACATCTTAAATTGATCATTTGCAAATACAGATACGCGTATATGGAGTTGTGTGTAATCACGAAACTGCAATTAAGGTGTCAAGACTTTACAGTGTAATGTTGGAAAATACATTAATGTACTTCAACTGCAAATGAATTCGACCAATACTTTATAGACGAGAGAGGTAGTAACACAGCGTATGTGAGTCATTCCCCGTGCCACTCCTAAAACCTCCCCTCACCCCCCCCCCGACCATCCGTTGTCTCCACACGTAACCACTCATCTCACCCTAGTCCAATACGGCATAACTTTTTCATGCACTATGATACGCGGCAACATAGTATTGATTTGGTATTCCATTGTTGACAGTTAACAAGTTCTTATCTCTTTCTGTTTTCGTAATTCAGTGTATTGGGAGGGGGAGATTTGAGGGGGGAGGTGGAGGGGGAGGTGAGTCCTTACCTTATGTAAGCAGCTCTCGCTTCTCTGTTCAAAAGGAAGACGCAGGATTCTTCTGACGTCATTTGAGATTTGTTGCTAAGAGAAAACAAGAAAACAAAATGTTAAGATATCAGAAAAGACAGCAGACAGTCGACGCGTGAAAGGTTTTTTATTGTTACTCTAACAGTACTAAAAATAATAGAGTTGTTTGTCTCTCTCATCAGACATGGATTTGTAAACCTCTCTTGCTCTCATCAAATACATAGCCAGGCTCAACATGGATAGGAGCTAGCTGATTGTTTCTTAAGCGATAACGATGTCTGAAATATGAAATGTGGCAGTGTATTCGCTTTGACTGGATGAGCTTATCGCATCATATGGTAAACTGTGATGTCATACATGAAATACAACTTTGTGATTGGATGTTATTTTATGTAGGTATATTGTACGTATAGTACGTACCTATGACCAAGTGACTTCAAAAAAGCTAAATAATGATTCCAATTGTGATGGAGTAATAATTGCATAAAAACAATGACAATTTGATATGTTGTCCATGTGTGATATCTCAAATACTTCTAATTTAATTCTAAAATAATTCCTAAATCTCAAATAGTAATAAATAATAGGGATTTATCTAATCGAGATGTATCAATGCTTTCCATTCTTATAGTTGCTCTCTGTTACGTATTATTAAAACGATATTTATTTCGTTATCTCTTTAAGCATACATAGGAACGAGCTACGTAACTATTTCATTAATGACTACTCTTCATCATTAACGATTCCTTGAATAAATGGCAAAATGCTCTTGTGACGTCACATCAACTTCCTTTAGATTAGCTCTTTGCGTTTCATGTTTTCAATGTTAAGATGTTTCGTATTCGATATTTATCTCTCCCATTGACACATTGAACAAACTAACATGCCTTCCTAGATTTTTCTCCAAATAAATTAGGGGGAAATGAGCAAGTAATAAATGAAGCCATTTGTTTCTTATGAGACTACACAGACACAGCACACGTTTCATTCCATTTTTTAGCATTATCACGTACGGAAATAGGAAAAAAAAATAAACATTGCGTTGGCAAGGTACAGTATGAAAGTACATGTTTTATGATTTTAATATCCAATAAAATCAATACAAAACACTTTCCAAAGCAATTCAGAAAGCTGACTTGAACAATTTAGTAAACTTGTTATTTTGAACTGTGAAATCACTTTGCGCATGCCCAGGTGGAATCATGCGCCGTCTTATTGTTACTGTGTTGAGAACAATACTGGTGTAGATGAAAGTCCCATCCAAATGAAAAAAAAACAATACTCATCTCAATTGTTTACCTCTTGGTTAGCTTTGAACACTCCTGGATCGAAAATGATCTTCGTGTCGGTGGCTAACGCTGATTTAGCCAACAATACTGCAGCCTGTATCGAATCAGGTTGTGACGTCAGATCCTCACCAATGGAAGGGATGACGGCGCACTTCGTCCTTGCGCTATCTTTTGCGCGCATAACTGCTCGTATCATAATCTGGATGATACGGACAGCATGACGAAACTTTTCGAGCAGCTAAACATATCAAGAAGGGAAATCGAAAATAGAAAGCGATCAAAACATTATTTGTATACCATTGTTTGAAAAAGTTCGCTTTAATATGAAATCCTTTTAAAATAATTAGCTTGTTTCTTTCAACAAAAATTTAGCAAATATCTAAGTCAGCCACTTAAGTATTACATAACCATATAGCTAAAGAAAAGGTAGTGTATGTTACAGCATGTAAATGTTAAAATTGATGGTCTAACGTTTTGATATATATATATATATATATATATATATATATATATTTATATATATATATATATATACCAGCAAACAGACAGAGAGACATAGCCTACAAATACATAGGTTTCAAATAACACATATGTTTGACGACTCGATAGGTCGATAACACCTTCACATGATTTGGATTAGAACTTGGTGTGACAATTATATACCTTATTATCTAAATGTAGGGAAAAAATGAGC
Organism: Apostichopus japonicus; assembly: GCF_037975245.1. Classification (NCBI taxonomy): domain Eukaryota; kingdom Metazoa; phylum Echinodermata; class Holothuroidea; order Aspidochirotida; family Stichopodidae; genus Apostichopus; species Apostichopus japonicus. The sequence continues at coordinate 18,270,880 of NC_092574.1, forward strand.
ATCGAGTCATGCATGCATGTTTCCTAAACCTGATCAGTTTGAAAAGAGTAAAGAGATTTCTGACCAGCTCGGGATTCGAACCAAATGACCTCGGGATCAAGTCTTTGTGTTCCATCATGCAACTGAGCTATTAAAATATATAAAACTGATGTGAGAAGCCATATAGTTCCTTGTGAACCGTGTTACCGGAGATAATATAACATTCGAAAAGACAGGAAGTCAGATTAGCTTGAGTTCATGAACTTTATAAATAAAATAGAATAGAATATATTTACTTGAGGCTTTGGCGGCGTCAAACTCTTGACCAGTCTGGTAAGACTGGAATTATTCGGAGGAAAACTAATCCGCTTAGATAGGTTAGTCACATAATCTGAGCCTCGTCGCCATGGAGATTGTGGACTGTCTTTCGACAATGTTGAATATCTGTGCATAAGTCGCCGTTTTTCCTGAAGTGGAATGTATGGTAGTGAGTCATTTCGAAGTACACGCATTGGTCGATAATTCTCCAGCTGATTTGTAAACATTTGGTGATATCGACTTAGCGGTTTTTCATAACCGGTATGTTCGGTATGACGATTAAATTGATGTTGTTCTTTCGCGAAACTGTTACTTAATCTGACCCTTTGTATGAGGTTCTTATCATCATCTTGTGTCGTGTTCTTACGTTGAATCAACTTCATCAAGTGATCCGTTCTACGTGATCCACGAAAAGATCCTCTCAGTGTTGATGACGATTGACTTATGTGTGACGTAGATGTATCCATGGTAGCAGTCCTCTGAATTGGGAATGGACTATTTGCGTTAAGTATTGATGAGGATTTGTGGGTAATGAACGCCATTTTATGAAACTTCCGTAGTATAATATTCCGTAGTATAATATTCCGTATAACTTTCGTAGTATAATATTCCAAGGTTTGCGACACGAATTTGCAAACTTTGAATGCTGGATGAGTAGGTCAATTTTGGCCTCTTTTCGCCCCTTTCTTGTCCCGACCAAAAACTTACTGAAATATGTAAGATTGTCCTTCAGTATGACGTCACACCAATGTTTTACTTTAAGACGTAAGATTGCTGTTAGTACATGAAGTCAAATCACTGTTTGATCGATGACGTCAAATTCCTGTTGAGAGTATAATACGTCACTGGAGTATAAAGTGACTTACATGCTGTTTTAGTATACGAAATACCACTGTAATGAATCACACGCGTCTAACATATTGATCGAACGTAATTGAATACAGTGGACATAGCAGTGCGAGAATAGTGATGTGAATAAGTTATATCATGAACAGATCGACTCAATAAGACTTATGCCTCTATGGTATTCATATACCGTACGTTACTGGAGAACATTACACAGTTTAAGTAATTCAAAATCTCTCTGTACGTTTTGAATGTCCAACATACTGTGACGTGTCTTACAACACAATTCAGGCGTTTTTAAATTTAACTGACAACTTTTAAATAATTCCATATTTTCCTGGTAGAAAAACAAAAGAATATAAATTATCAACACGGTAATCCGTTGTATAGAACAATACAACATATCCAAAACGCTCATGGAAGATATTATATATACTCAAGTTCCAATCTATATATGCAAACGTCTTCTCTCTAAACAGTTTTACTATCAGGGTCACCGGTACCTTCACCATACAACTCTACCTTGGCTTGGTTGAGACCAACTGTAGACAGTTAAACAACTAGAAATCGAAGGTGCAGCATCTCATTGATGTTAAAAATCTCCATGGCAACTAGTAGGGATCACGGCCACGTCTATACTGGTCCATAATATAATTCAACCGTTCAAAGACAACTTTTCTTTTCATTTTATTCTATTGAATTGAAAGGGAGATGTAACCAGCTACCTTTCTTAAGATAATCCGATTGTGGTCTATGCCTTTAAGAGGGTTCTATTTATCTATTAGTAATCAACAAACGTGGTGGACCCTGCACACATCTGTACATGCATGTAGCTACCGTATTGGTAGATGTAAGTTTAAAGGTGAAGTGAAGCTCTGGATGGCTTAAAAAGGTCATCAAGTATATTGACCACAAATTTTAGCATGCTTGAATTTGCTAGAAATTTCCAAAAATAACTTTTCTAGAGTCTATCATCATCCAAGTTATTCCTTTTCATTTTTTTACTTGAGAAAACAGACAATTTTAGACATCAGTATCGAAAAACAGCTTTTATAAAGCGGTTGTAAAATTCGTCTCGAAATTAAAACAATGATTTCCATTATCTGACTTGCTAGGATATTTGGGAGCGATATACTGCTATGACCTATAACCTTTAAAGTCAAGACTGAGGCTATTACAGGTTCTTTCTTATATATTATTCACTATGCCACAAATACTAGAGTTTATAGACTGACTCGAATTCGAGCTACAATCAGGAGTACTACAAGTCTGACACAACGTTTCTTTGGCGATGAACTGCGCAAATAAGGCAGACTAACTCAATTGTGTTACCACCAATCGATACCTATTTATTTAACTTTATTGTGCAACCTCTCCCCCACCCCCACCACCACCCACAACAATGAAAGTCGTATTTCAGTTGGTGAACTCATGCATAGAATACTAATGCTAAACGTAGAACTTCATTGTCATTGGTTTCTGTTATAGTTCAAAGAGACAAATACGCCACCACTTCCCAGGTAATTTTCCCCTGTCTTTGTGTGGATGATGTGGTGTGATTTTTTACATCGATGGCACTTTTATTCATGAAAGTGTTGCCATTCGCTGATATTTGAATATAAATTCTCTAGGTTTCTAAAAATTACGGTAGAAAAAAAAGTTTTCGAGACGTTAAAACAATTCGATGTGACAGTTAATTATAGCAAATCTAATATCTCGTGACATCAATGAAATAACTTTCATGTTGCCCCCGTGAATTCTAGCCAGAGCAAGACGGCTTCATATGTGTCATTTTTCCTCGTTCTGCAATTATTCATTTCTTTCTCTCGCCAAGTTACTTATAACCGGTATATGTCTATTAAAATGTCAATTTCAAATATCCAAACGTCAAAAAAAAAAAAAAAAAAAAATTGACAGTTGCGGTGGGAATGGGGGTATTGGCGCAAACTATCGTAATACAAGATCTGTAATTTTCTTTGTATTTGATTTGTCGGTATTCTTCATCTAGTGATCACGCAAGATAAAAGCGCTCCTAGAAGTATAATTTAATCAATCAAGTACCATCTTGAGGTGCGGTCATCATTCTTCATGTTCGAATGACATTCATATCAAAGTTGAGCATAAGGGCCAGAAAACAAGGCAAAAGATTAGCGGGGGGGGGGGGGGGGGAAACATGTTGCTCCGGTTCGAAAATTCATGCGAATCGAACGAAATATTGAAAGGTGTTAATACGGACGTCGAAGTTGCCGCAGCAACGAGATTATTCTGGAGGCATATCGCAAGGGAGCAAAGCTGCGATTATTCCTAATAACTACATCAATCTTCTACTTGTGACGTGGAATTGGATTAGGCCTACGCAGTTACAAAGTTTTATACCTGAAATGTTTTTTTTTTATTTTGCTTTTCCTGTAAAACTTTTTCTTTAAACTTTTCTTGGCCTGTGCTATGATTGCGCGTTCGTGATCAAAATCTTTAAATAATCATAGAATTTGGGAAAGTCTTATCAGGCGTTTCATATTTCTGTGCAGTTATAGCCCATCCCTGGTTGTATACTAATACTCTACGTGCTTTCCAAACCCAGCGGCTATTCCGTCTCCTCTGGGGTGAGGGATGGTATAGGGTTATTTACAGCAGAGGGAGGGGAGAGGGGGTAGTGATACCCGCTAGAACGGAGGAAAATTCGTAACGTAGGAAAGTCTATTGGAAGTTCCAGATCTCTATAGTACGTGCACAACATCATATGTACGAGTACAAGTAGAATGTTCTTGATGTGTGTACGCTGAGTACGTGGCTCTCACTGACATGAGTATGAGTGTACACTGGTAACCAGCCTGCGCTATAGTAATACCGCATTATTCAGCGGCAGCGGGTTACGATGGTTTTAAGCCAGGTATTATCAAACATGTTATTCATTTTATTGCAAAACCCATGACTCACATCTGTAATATCTCTTTTAATACTGGCGTATTTCCTGACAAACTCAAAGTCGCAAAAGTAGTGCCTATCTTCAAAAAAGGTGACACGAGTTCTTATCAAAATTATCGCCCCATATCACTGTTATCATGTTTTTCAAAACTGATTGAACGGTTAATGTTCAATCGTATTTACGATTTTACGTGCAAGTACAACATTCTTTGTAACCAACAGTATGGTTTCCGCCCTGGTCATTCTACTGAACTTGCTCTGGCAGATGCTATTGACAGACTTTACACTAATCTCGATAATGACAACACTTGCATCGGCGTCTTCCTAGATCTGTCCAAAGCATTCGACACAATTAACCACTCCATTTTATTATCCAAACTATCTTTCTACGGAATCAGAGGAACAACCCTAAATTGGCTAGACAGCTATATCACAAATAGGTTACAATACACTACATACAAGAATTCAAATTCTGGACTTGGTGAAATCGCATGTGGTGTGCCTCAGGGCTCTGTGTTAGGTCCTTTGTTGTTTATTATATACGTTAATGATATCTGCCATGTCTCCAACATCGCTCATACAGTCTTATTTGCCGATGACACCAATCTTTTCTTTCACTCGAAGAACGTAAATTCACTCCAAAGTACAGTCTCTTGTAACCTGGATAAGTTCTGTGATTGGTTTGCAGCAAACAAATTAAGTATTAATATTGATAAGACTAAGTATATTGTTTTTAGTACCAAAAGAGCATTTCGTTGGGATAAGGATATTACGATGGACGGCAAAATAATTAAATGTGTAACTGAAACTAAGTTTCTTGGTATTAATATTGATAGCAAACTTTCTTGGAATAACCATATCTCGTCAGTATGTAACACTGTAGCAAACAATACTGGTATATTATCTAAACTGAAATATTTCCTCCCACAGCATGTCCTTAGAATGCTTTATCAAACACTAGTTCTGCCAAACCTATCCTATTGTACAACTATTTGGTCTGGTACATACAATGTTAACATTGACCGCCTAAATATTCTCCAAAAGAGGGCTATACGTCACATTGCTAATGCCCCACCGCTTGAACATACTAGTGGAATATTCAAGTCCCTAAATTTATTAAAACTCGGTGATATTATAACAGTCAAGGTTGCTACCTTTGCTTACAAAGCATGGAATGGATTACTGCCAGTCACTTTTAATGACTTTATTTGTAGTAACAGAGTCTTACATAACCATCACACAAGACAAGCCGACAACGCTCATTGCAATTTTTACCATAGTAACATAGGGAAATTCGGTCTTCGAAACAGAGCAATACAAATTTGGAATGATCTATCAAAAAATTTGAAGCTCATTACTTCAAAACCTACATTCACCAGGCATTTGAAAAAGGAGTTCATTAACTCGTAAAAGTAATATTTAATCTATTCACGTATCCATCTCAGCGTCACTAGGATATTATTACTGTATATTTAATCATTACGTATATTCTGTATTATAAATATTTGTTCATTTTTCTTTTCTTTTCTCCCAGGGAGTCTCCTACCTTGTTAAGTCTTTTATGACTTTTTAGGAGACTTCCTTTCCCTTTGTACACAATTGGCGATAAAACAAAATAAATGAATTAAAATTCAAAAATGCCCCGAGTACCAAACAACCAAGACTTTCAAGTACAAATCCATCTGAGGCTATACGAGTAAATATCCTATGCCCGAATATGAGTAGGTACTTGAAAATAATATATGACACAAAAATTAAACCTGTTTTTACTTACGGCAGTATCTGCCTCCTTAGTTGTTCAAATTTCAAAATGAAATATTATTAATAATAAAGCCTTTAGACCTTGCCTTAATATCCCTAGTTATAAAAAGCTGATGGAAGCAGCAAACACAATCCCTTTCTTTGGCCAACTTGTTATTTCAAACCAATATTATATTTCTATAAAACACCCTTCTCCTCTAGCCTCTTGTTCAAAATCTCCTGCTTAAGAACAAAATTTATACAAACCTATATGCCAAAAATAGTTGAAATCCTCCCTAGATATACTAGACTTTTTAACTGGGGTGGGGCGGGGGGCTTAGGCTCTAGCATAGATAGAGGGCTTGTGAGTCAAGATTAGATCTCCTCTGCAGGGAACAGCCCAGCCACTGGAAGGTTTTTTCTTATTTTATTTTGTTCTTTGCATAAGTTCTCATCCCGGGAGGGTGGGGTTACCAAGTAAGGAGCAGCCTCCCCAGTCTTTAAGTTTCACACGTTGTAGTTTTTAGAATTTGGATTCTGTGTATATTGCTTGTCTACTTACCCTTGCCAATGTATAAATAATTAATAGTCTTTTTTTTTAATTGTTTTCTTAAACTGCAGGCTCGATCAGACTTGTCCACCCCCCCCCCCCACCACCCGATACTATGTACGTACGAGTATGGGCTCACTGCAAATCTCGTTGGAAGGACTTTGTCCTTTTATGAATTCGTTTGCTGCAAACGAGAGGATTTTTTTCCGTAATATACGGCGATACGATACGGGGTAGCCATATTTGATCCTTAGGAGGGGATCTTTTAGGGAGAAACGGAAATATTTTCGCGGTCAAACAGCTGTTAATTTTTTTCTTGGGTATTCCTGCATATTTTTATTATGTGTATTGGCAAATAGTGAATAATACTTTATCATACAGGCATTTATACAACCATTTTGTGTGGGGAGGGGGTGGGGGGATGGGAAGAAAACAAATGAAAACTGATCAAGCAGCGTAAGTGTTATCGTGGATCTGGATAAAGAGGGATGGACATTCGTGAGAGGTCGTTCACTTAGGTCGTACAGCCTTATATGAGTAAACGTTACCTTAACTCCCCTAAGAAGCTTAAAGCTGGGATTTAGAGCTCAGAAGATCTACAGAGGGCGGCTGTTGAATTGGCTAATCATATCCCCTTCTATATTGTCTTTGAACTATGTGGATGAGAACATGTCGACTAAACTCAAGAGTGAGACTGTAAGATTATCTTTATTTTAATTTGACTAATGTTACGTAATGTATCTTTTTAGCTTCTTTGTGCTTCGTGTTGTACACACTATGTACTCAAAGAGTGTCAAGGATAGCTACGATTCGGTTATTTTTGGACAGCTAATTCTATGATCACATTTTGGTCTTAGGTCTAGAATGGAATCCCTCACTCGTTTAGAGCTAAATTAATAAGAGTGACTATCACGCCTCGAAAGAGTGATCATGTTGGACACTCTTAAAGAGTACATTCTAACTCTTGGCAAGTAAGAGTGTAACGACGTGGAATGATAACGCAGGCCAGTGTATATATTTATTTATTTATTTTTCATTGTGTGATGTCTTATAGCATCGTCTAAATAATATAAAAGAGATATTTGTTAGTAGCGTCAGTTTTAATGCACTTCAGTTATAAACACTTTTTGGGAGGTTAATTTTGACGATATTTGTCATAAGAAGATCTGTGGAAGAATTGATGTTTGCTATAAATAAAGATTTTAGAACATGTTTATGAGAGTTACGCTGCACATACACAGCGCAGTACCCGGGTAGAGGTAGAGGTTTGAAGCTCTGTTCCTAGTTTTCAGTTTTAACTACATATATATATATATATATATATATATATATATATATATATATATATATATATATATATATATATATATATACGTTCAAACTGATGTTGCTAGCTGTGGCATGCCTCTAAGAGTCTTACTGGAATGAAACGACCATATATCAATTTCTTTTCCCCATGCTGGCTCAAAACAAGACATAAAATTACGAGATGAGATGATTGAAGTCTCCAGATGAAATAGTAAAAACATTGCAATCTTTTCAGCTACTTCTACTGTCAATCCCTGGTCTACCGTAACCTGTCAGTCAGTTTATAAAAGTTCTCAAACAAAACATTGGAAATAAAATAACAGGCTTCTTGTTCTCCTTCTTCTTCTTCTTTTTCTTTCTTACGGTGGCTTAAACAAGACATTTGTAGGGAAATTAGATAAGGAAAATCGAAGTTTTCGAAAGTCGAAAGTAGTAGATCATAAAACTATTTCATTTGATTTCTGTAATGTCCGATCTGGAACTTCATAAGTTTCTAAAAGGAAAACAATCTAATGAAAACTACGTTTTTTTAAGTCAAGAAAATATTGTCTGCACGAATGTGTTTAATCATATAAATAATTTAATTTGCCTTCCATTTGCGACTGTAATTGCATTATACGTTAAAGAGCGGAAAATATATATTCTTATAGCCTTTGGTCAGTTAGTGGAGATTATTTGGGGTTCGTTTTATTATATGAAATGTTATCATGAAAGTCTTGAATATATAGGCCTATATTGATTTTCTGAAGATAATCAAGTGCAAACGTAATTATTCCCTTATGCCTGATGGGCAACACTCTCAAACGGCTCTTAAAATATGTTCCGTTGGGAGGTATCATCTAACCGGCCTATTTCATGTGTACTAGCCTGAAGACTTTGACCGAGTCTAAATATTACATTACAGAGCCGTTATATAAAATGAAATGTTGCATCATAAGTATGTGTGCGTGTATGCGTATATATGTATATGCGTATGTATGTATCTTACGAAATAAATATTAAAACTGTGCTACCAAATATGCTGGTTAAAGATCTATCTCAATTTATTACTGAATCATAGTTAATCCCATTACTTAGCACATTTTCTTAGTGGGTGGTCTAGACAGATAAAATTAGATAAGGGGTTATCAGAACAATCACAAGATATGGTTGGTGTTGCTCAAGGAAGTCCATTATCTGCTTATTTTGTTCACTGTATATACAGATGAATTAAGATCAAATTAGCATATTTCTGTCACAAAGTATCCTGATGATACTGCCATTATGAGTACAATTTCAAAAAATTCCTTTGCTATGGATCAATTACTTTATTAGCGTTCTGTCACTGACCCTGTTGCTAATTGTGACAAGAAAAATGTGTTGCTTATAACCGTAACAAATATAAAGAAATGTGTTTTGCAACAAGAACATTCAACATAAAAGTCTCTTGTCATCTAAATCGCAACGAATTAAACTGCATGGTTCCGAAGTTGAAAAGACAACTAAAACTGACTACTTAGGGGTATGTATTGATGAAAGTCTGACGTTCAACAAGCATATCTCGAAGATCCTCAGTAAAGTTTGTTGCATTGTATATAGTCTAGCATTCGTTGCATCATTTTTTAATAGTGATGCTTAGAGAAATGTTTTTAATTCTATGGTTCTGCCGCATATAACTTACGCTGTCCCAGTATGGTATCACTTCATATCGCAAAAGACAAACTTAGAATAACAAAGTTTTTGAAGTATACTTCTAAAATTTTGAGTCTAGGTTTACTTTCGTGGCCATAGCCTCTCTGAGGTCCCTGCTCTTGTATCTTTCTCTAGGTCTTACCGATGTAGCTTGCGAATTTGTGTCATTTCCTCCATTGCAATAGATAAACAGGTATTTTCAGACGTTTCCTCCGTGGAATTGTAAAAAGTGGATGATACGAGTATAGGAATTCCGTTAAAATCTTGATCGGGCAGCATGTGTAGACTGTTTAGTTTACATTTGTGTAATGAACATGCTGACATGGGCGGTCGCAGTGAATTTTCGGTAAATCGTTCGCGCCATGAGGGCAACAGAAAATAAATTTCTTTCTTTCGATTGCGACGGCTTTTCTCATTAAACCCACCTGGTCATTTAGAATACGAACACTGAATCTACCTCGGAAGTTTGTTTACCGAAATTCATCAGCAAACACGTACTGATACTTTAAGGGTGATGTACCCACACATTTAACGGAATAAATACATTGTTAATCTCCATTAACTGACACGTGCCCTTATAATACTACTACCATTTGGATTTCTACTTATGCCTGACGTAATTAAAAAGCCATTGAGGTAGACTAACAGGCAACCACACCTTAACGAGCAAATTATCCATGCGCGTTTCCTTTTGCGAGAAGGGGAGGCGTAGGAGAGGGGTAGGCGTACGAGTGACGGAGGCGTACGAGATGGGAGGCGTACGAGATGGGGCGTACGAGAGGGGAGGCGTACGAGAAGGGGCGTACGAGAGGGGGAGGCGTACGTAATATGAAAGTTGGTGAATTTGAGTATATTATCCATACGCTTTTCCTTTGCTACAGTAGGCGAAATAGTTATGTAATACATTGACTCACTTTTCAAACTAATGATCTTCCACATGTGATCTCCAAGCTCACGACAGCCCCACTAAACGATATGATATGATTTAACCTTACTAATTACCCTTACTAATTACACTTACTAATTACACTAATTACACTAATTATACTTTTAACAGTACACCCTGCTCAGCTAGAGATAATTATGACTTTTGGAATGAGATATTCTTCACACCTCAGTTAGAGTGAACAGGAATGGGTACTTTTCCTTCATGTGTATAGAATGACCATTTTTCTTGTCAATCCTTCCGTCTCTCTGCAAATATAAGTTGAGTAACCTTCCCTTAGTCAGGTATTTTCTCTTCGTAAACTCTTCTTGCATCCACCTAAGTTAAGTTAAAAAATCGTGAATATTTGCAACTAAATTTGCATTTTAAAATCTTTAATTTAGATTCTTCCATTTTTTTCTGCATTAACAACCAGTACTCTATAAAAAGGAACTGTTAAACAAAGCGACTGGAATTCAAACTCTAGCATTTAAGTTAGTATAGAATTAGTGCAAATAAACTATACCGATGAACTCGGCATGATTGTGAGGTATATGTATTCCTGATGAAACACTCATTATATTGCATTAGCTAAAGTGCCTTCTACTATTTCAGTGTGTTCTTTTGAAAGATCTACAATATCTATTGAAATATTCATCTGAAATCTATGAGTAACGTATTCGATCAATGATTACATGAATAAAGTTTTGAGAGTTTTGAGCACTGACATACTGAGAATAAAGTATTGGAATGAACATTCGTAGGGTTTTGAACCAGAATGCATTGTTGTTTAAATGATGTTACATGTACTATCTGTATAACAATGTGTAATGTACGCTATATTCAGGGTGAACAATTACAGAAGTTAATCTACGAAGTAAAACAACAAAAAGCATTGAGATGTGACAAACATTATTCATATTGACAGCTGATGACCGAAACAGACACTTATAGTCTTCTTGTATATACTCAGCATACAGATGTTGTGTTTATAAAGTTTTCACAACTTGACCCGTTGACAAAAAAAAAATGACTCTCCAGGCACACATGGATAAGCTGGTATAAACGTGACAACTAGCTAGAGTGTCATTGACGTAGTATGTTTCGCAGGCTTATCCAGATAACTGTTGTCAACAACCATTGATTTGGTGTTGGCTTGGCTACTTTGGGAAAAACATGTTTACAATATCTTAATTAAATGTTTAAATTCGGTAGAACACAGGAAGTACTCAATTGAAAGTGCAGAAAAATATTCACCATTTAAGTCACATCCGCCCTCTTTTCATTATTATTAGTTGTTGAATGCGTCTATGGCACCCACGCCAATTAGGGGAAAACAAACCAGAATCGACAGGATCAAATTGCAAAACGTGCTTACGTGTCCATTCGACTGGGGCCTTTCAGAGCAACCAAACCAAACGCAGGTTTCAAATTCGGCATAAAATAAACAGCCTATCCAAAAATATCATTTACCTCATCTACTGCAATATTAATTTGAAACGTACAATACTTTGGAGAGTAAAAAACACTCTGAGAATGAGAATGACACAACATAGATCGGCGATCAAAACAAAAAAGATCAACCAACCTGTTGCAAATCATTTCAATCTTCAAAATCATTTGATTGAGAATTTGCGTGTTATTGCCATTGACCAAAACGATTCTTGGACAGATAAATCTAGGAAAGGAAAATAACATTTCTGGGAACTAAACCTAAAGACCACGGCACCATTCCGTTTAAACATCAGAACACTCTTCTCTATAAAATAGTTTCAGTTCCTGCTACTCCTTGTCACTTTCGGTGATCATGCACTAAAGAAGAGCTAGTTTTGCTCGAAAGCTCCGCCAAAAAAAAAACAGACATTGGCTGTTTTACCTCCAATCACTTACCTAATTGAATTATTGTATCGCACTTGAGATCCAGCCTTTCTCTAAATGCAGCATAGTTGTTTTACAGTTTGTCCGTTATTATTATTATTAAAATATATATATATATATATATATATATATATATATATATATATGCACTTGATTATCAATATAGGCCTATTCAAGACTTTCATTATAAAATTTCATATAATAAAACGAACCCCAAATAATCTCCACTAACTGACCAAAGGCTATAAGAATATATATTTTCCGCTCTTTAACGTATAATGCAATTACAGTCGCAAATGGAAGGCAAATTAAATTATTTATATGATTAAACACATTCATGCAGACAATACTTTGTTGACTTAAAAAAAACGTAGTTTTCATTAGATTGTTTTCCTTTTTGAAACTTATGAAGTTCCAGATCGGACATTAGGCAGAAATCAAATGATAGTAGTATTATAAGGGCACATGTCAGTTAATGGAGATTAACAATGTATTTATTCCGTTAAATGTGTGGGTATATCACCCTTAAAGTCTCAATACATGTTTGCTGATGAATTTCGGTAAACAAACTTCCGAAGTAGATTCAATGTTCTTATTCTAAATGCACTCAGACCAGGTGGGTTTAATGAGAAAAGCCGTCGCAATCGAAAGAAAGACATTTATTTCTGTTGCCCTTATGGCGCGAACGATTTACCGAAAATTCACTGCGTTCGCCCATGTCAGCATGTTCATTACACAAATGTAAACAAAACAGTCTACACATGCGGCCCTATCAAGATTTTAACGGAATTCCTATACTCGTATGATCCACTTTTTACAATTCCACAGAGGAAACGTCTGTAAATACCTGTTTATTCATTGCAATGGAGGAAATGACACAAATTCGCAAGCTACATCGGTAAGACCTAGAGAAAGAGACAAGAGCAGGGACCACCCACTAAGAAAATGTGCTAACCAATGGGATTAACTTTGATTCAGTAATAAATTGAGATAGATCTTTAACCAGCATATTTGGTAGCACAGAATTAATATTTATTTTGTGAGATACATAACATACGCATATACATATACACGCATGCACGCACACACGCACACATACTTATGATGCAACATTTCATTTTATATAACGGCTCTGTAATGTAATATTTAGACTCGGTCAAAGTCTTCAGGCTAGTACTCATGAAATAGGAAGGTTAGATGATACCTCCCAACGGAACATATTTTATGAGCCGTTTTTTGAAAGTATTGCCCGTCTGGCATAAGGGAATAATTACGTTTGCACTTGATTATCTTCAGAAAATCAATATAGGCCTATTCAAGACTTTCATTATAACATTTCATATCATAAAACGAACCCCAAATATATGTTCCGCTCTTTAACGTATAATGCAATTACAGTCGCAAATGGAAGGCAAATTAAATTATTTATATGATTAAACACATTCATGCAGACAATACTTTGTTGACTTAAAAAAAAACGTACTTTTAATTAGATTGTTTTCCTTCTTGAAAATTATGAAATTATTCCAAACTTTTGTTTAAGCCACCTTAAGAAGAAGACGAAGACGAAGACGAAGAAGAAGAAGGAGAAGCCTGCTATTTTATTTCCAATGTTTTGTTTGAGAACTTTTATAAACTGACTGACAGATTACGGTAGACCAGGGATTGACAGTAGAAGTAGCTGAAAAGATTGCAATGTTTTTTACTATTTCATCTGGAGACTTCAATCATCTTATCTCGTAATTGTATGTCTTGTTTTGAGCCAGCATGGGGGAAAGAAATTGATCGTATGGTCGTTTCATTTCAGTAAGACTCTTATAGAGGTATGCCACAGCTATCAACATCAGTTTGAACGTGTATATATATATATATATATATATATATATATATATATATATATATATATATATATATATATATATATTGTGTGTTTAAATTAATAATTTTGTCAGTATACAATACCAGGCTATACAGGTAAGACAAAAAGAAAATGACCTCTATATTGGGCTGACCTACAAACGCTCATTTGGACAAGTGTTGTTCAGTCTGTTGTTCTTTCTTCTAATAGCATAGAATAAACTAATCTCATTCATGTAGGCCCCTAAGAAAGCAAATCATTGTTATCATATTTCTCAAATTAACAGAGAAAAAGGGTGATGTTGTGCTTGCTTTTGTCTTGTTTCTCTTAGAGGAACACAAGGTCCGCCTCGCTTCTAGTTTCTTTTAATTACCTTTTTCCTTCTGTTATAGTTATCCCTGGAGTGGGCAGGAAAGGTATAGGTATATCTGCCAGGGCAGATTTGATTCGATTCACAACATTTCTATAATGAAGCTAATCTACTTTTTCGAGATTTTTTACTATTGCATAAAATATTAAATATTATTAAATATTATTAAATGTAAACCTAAAAGAAGCTGTTTTAAGGGGCTTTCTAAGAAAAGTCAGCCAATATAGAAATTGCAGGACACGGAAACAAACATTTACTTCAGGCTCTTAAACCCAGCAGTCCCGTTTAACTGAAACAGTAACCGCTTGACCATGACAATGTTACACGAAAAGCTGCACAAAGGTACTTTTTAAGAAAAGTCACCCAGGAAGAACCGTGGCACGAAAACCAAACTATACCGAACGACTGATCCGCTCTCAACCCCAGTCCCCTTGCATCGAGACTGTGACTGTATGATCATCGTCTGGTGTGTATCACCATTCGCAGCGAAAGGGAACAGATACTACACATGATCTTAGCCAAAAGGCCGAGAAGCTGCACTAAGGTAGGTTACAGTTTCAGGGAGTTGTTATTCCATAACAACTCCCGGCAAGGGCGTAGGAACCGGGGGGGCTGGGGGCGCCAGCCCCCCGGTGAAAAATGTGGAGGGGCGGAAGTATCATTCCGCCCCCCGCTTCGCAAGTCAGAAAACCCCTTTTTCATTTCCAAATGAGAAAAAATCTCATTTGGAGCACCAAATTGCATCTAAGGCCAGGTGAAAATACAAAATTAAGTTTACAAAATGGAGTGGATGTTGAAGTGTGCTATATTGCACCAAATTGCATCTGAGGCCACCTGGAAATGCAAAGAAAAATCCATAGGGGAGGGGTACACCCCCTCCCTTTAGACCCGTCCCCCAGGCCGGCCATCAGTCTTCAGCCCCCCCCCCCCCCACTCAAAAGTACCTTCCTACGCCACTGACTCCCGGCATCTTTTCTTACGAACAACATAATTGTTTCCTCACATGTACCTACTTGACCGCCCATTTATAGTTCACCCTATAGGGTGACATCTAGCCTTATGTGTTAATAGCTTTGATTCAGTATGATCGCAACAATGCACATTTAAGAAGAACCAAAGCCTGTAACTAAAGGTCTGCATAATCGGAATAACAGAGGAATTAAATCCACAATAGTCCATTTCGGTTGTTAACAATAGACTGTTAAAAACTCAAGTATTCTTCATTGATTTTGTAGCATACTTAACCTATTATTACTTAAACAATGGACCGCTGAGACACCTTCGTTGTATGCCTGAACCTTTTAGCGACTAAGCTGCTCATTAATTATTCACAAAAGTACAAGGTTCATCATTAGATATAGACTATAGCAACATAGTAAGCTATATAGTTAATGTGGGAATTGATACCGATCATATTTGGGCTGTACGTTAAGTTGGTTGGTTTCACATTCATTTGTACTTTTTTTAACTATCTCCGGCTACATGCAATTTTCATGTTTGCAAGCTATTCAATATATATATTAACCTATCAGGATGCCAAGGCTGTTAAAATGACTGAACTTCCTTAACTGGACAGTACACTTTATAATAATCCAGTGAGTTGACATTGTTGAAAATCAGCATATCTCGAGCCTTCTCCTCCGCCATACAGGTAAAAAATTCGCTTAATTTGCTTTTTATTTTTAAATATTTATACTTGGCAAATTTATGGACAATACTGATGATTGACTTTAAAGACAACAGCTGGGTAGTAAAAGGTGGAGGAGGCAAGTGAAGGGTTGCAGGAGGTAGGTAGTAAGAGAAGCGTAGAGTAGACCTTGTTTGTTTTGGTGCAAATATTGTCACTGGTTATACAAACAGCATTAATAGTTATATGTCCTGGTAATAAAGTGGCACATTTGCAAGCAACTTGCGTCAGTAAAATTCCTCGAAACAATTTCAAAAGGATTAAGCAATCTTATACCTCTCTCGTGTAAAGCCGTTCTCTAATATGAACTTCATGATTCTTAAGTCACTTATGAGGTTATTATATAGTATTATTATCATTATATGTTATTACAATGGGTTTTTAATGCGTGCCACTTAGAGTTGTTGACATGTTACAAAATGTTAAAGCGAACTGGATCACAGATAAAGGCCTTTATGCGAAACACTCAACATACTAACTCATTTGTTTCCATGGAAACGTAACCATTTACGGATTCGTTAAGAAAAAAACACTTGTCGAATTGACAGGAAGCGCAAGTTTGGCAAGACCATGAGTAGTAACAAATTGTAATCCTCAAACGCAGCCTCGCGTTAAAAGAGGGACGGGCGAATAAGGTGTATATAGTATTCAACTGATCAACTAATCGAAATGTTTCTTTCCTTCAAAGTTACACGACTGTGCTTCAAATTATATTTAGCCTAACTATAGTTATAACTAGAGTTATTACCAATCATACATCTGAGAGTCATCAACAGATAAAGTGAGTGTAGTCTTTAGTACATAAGCTTCATGGATCTATAGAATCATAAAACCGTCATGACACAGGTGAAAAGTAACGAAACACCGCAAATCTATTTCATTCAAACATTACACAAAGTATATTTCGTCCTGAGAGTTGAAAGGTCTATATGCGCGCATGCGTACATTCACACGTGGGAGTATATATATATATATATATATATATATATATAAAGAAAGAAAGAAAGAAAGAAAGAAGTCATATGCTATATGGAGAGAACTGACTTGAATCTCGGTCTTCGAAAATTAAACGGAGCAGTCCTTCATCCTTGCCAGGCTATAAAATTACAAAGTAAGGCATACGGTTGAGGTGTAAGCCTTATAACAAGGTAAACATTGAACAGACGCATTACTTTATGATGACATGAAATATTCACGATTTAAATTAAACGTCATTAGATATTCACCGAATAGACGGACTAGAGGATTACGGTAATATACGTTTCAACAGTAAACGGTGCTTTGTTTATCATTTCTATTTAGTGATTCAACATATGGGTGTAGGTTGTAGAAGCTATATACATATAGTAGACTATAGGCTACTAAAATGATATAGACTTAGAATAGAGTAACTGCAACCTCCAGTTACGTTCAATGTATCTGTTATTCTCTTGATACTCAGCATGGGATCCACTGAAAGTGATGCTGATGACGTCAGCTCGATAGCGCCCTCAACAAGGTCTCGTAGAAAAAAACTTTCCATAAATATCCCTCCACTACCAGCTTTGAAGAGGAATGACAACAAAAAGTTGACCAGATCAAAAACACTCCAGTTCATCGGTGTCCCTGATAAACCAGAAAGACGGAACTCATTAACGTGAGTATACAGTTCATTTCATCTCATTGCATCTCATTTCATCTCGAAACGCTACTTATCAGAAATGAACGCATAATTTATCAAACTGCTTAGAATATGTTACTCTTTCATCAGTCAACATTGCTTTCTCTCTGCATGATGGACTGTCCTTTTCAAAAACCTTCAACAACCTTCAACAACACGAGTTAATAAATTCATCATTTGGGGCATAGGGTTACCTTTCCTTTGAAATCAATCATTCATTTCGTCTTCTTCAAGGAAATTCTTATCCCAAATATTCTACACACCGATTTTTTATCGGTCTATATCAGCGGTCCTCTTAACTTCCTTTGTTACAAACTCAAGACAACATAACAGTTCCACCTGCAACCGTTACCAATTAAGGGACAACTGACATTTTATGACCTAGCATCTGATGTGGAGAAAAAAAAAAGAGGTTAAAACCGTGCCTCGGGAGGTGCCGTTATTAGATGAAATAGTATTCCAAAAAGGATTTGATCTTCTATAGCTCACGTAATGGGATCGAATGGTAATTGAATTAAATATTCATGAAATTATATTTTTATTGGGACCACGGGGAGGTTGTGAAAATGAAGCTGAGAACTAGATGAGGCACTAACATAAGCCTACAGGCGGCAAGTATATAGTCTTCACCCGTTGTACTTCATTTCTCGTACACATTTTAATGAAGCTTTGAAACGGTCAGTGGATGACATTGCAATTAAAACTAACGACCATTATCCAAAGTATAAAGATTAAAGTTTAATAATTAATTTATCAATTATTAATATATCAAACAACCATTCCCTTTCCTGCAAAATGAAGGCTAGTCTGCGGTTATTTAACGATTTCGACCAGAATCTCAACTTGTCGTAGCCAAGACTCTTTTCATTTTTAAATTAATTAATATTAATCACAAAACATGTTTAAAATGCTAATTAGAAAGTACGTTAATTTTATCTCTCTATTTTGTAATGAAACTTGACTAATGAAGCTTGTGACCTACACTGGAAATTGTATAATGAATCATCGCAAAACATTCGGAATATTAGTTAAAATTAACTCCAGTCGCTGCTTTAAAACTATGCATAGTTTAGACAGATTGATATATGGTACTCGGAGAATATATAGGCAACATGCACCGTAGAACTTCCTGAAATTTATTTCCAATGTTATACAATGTGTTGTCGCCACCCCGCACCCTCCCCCCGCCCTCCATCCATCCCGATTGGTCACACACGATTATTATTATTATTATTACTATTATTATTATTATTATTATTACACGAGATTTATATAGCGCCTTATTCAATTAAAAAATTGCTCTAAAGCGCTTTACAGCAAAAGATAAAAAATTTGTTAAAAGTAAAAAAAAAGTTAAAAAGGTTATAAAAGTTAAGATTGTATAGAAAAATAGAAATGTTAAAACATAAATAGAAAAATAAATAGAAAAATTATGACTAAAATACAATAATAACACCTAAATTAAGTATGTACAGCAAGTATAAAATAAGTACATTAATCTGTGTTGGCAGCTCTAAAAAACAGTGTTTTAAGTAATTTCTTGAATTGCGTTAAGTCTATATTAATATTGCATATGTCCTGGGGTAAGTTATTCCATAATGTGGCAGCAGTATAATCAAAACGTTTAAATTCATAATCAGTTTCGTGTCAATCGGCCCCTACTGTTTTAGGGTTTTCAGTTTTGTTGATTACCACTTGAGTTAAAAAACTGCATATTTCATGAGAAAATGTGAACAGGTGCGCCAGGTGTATACATTTTATTAGCATGTCGCCGTTACAAAAACACAATGTTTTAAACGTTTTCAAAGTACGGATACTCGTAAGGGACGGACGGACACATTTCGTAAAAGCAAATCCAACAAAAAGGTGGGCAGACGATTGTTTAATGTGTTATTTTAGTATCCATCCACGTGTTATATAATTAAAGGGAACCGTGTATCTAAAGCTGCAATATAGCATTTGGCCAATAAACGACCGGTTCTCAAGGTCCTTTGAATTTAAATTGGGGGGAGGGGGCGGATCGCGACCCTTAGTAGTGTTCCCAAAGTAGTTTTCATGGTCGCTTCTGATGTTGTGGGGGAGGGCCGAGGGTAATATGGTAAAAAAAAGTTCAAATATAATTAAATCAAAAGTTGCAAAATATAACACCGTTTTTTGTAAATAAGCACCCTTAAATATATATTAATTTCTAAATAGGAGGGGGTTACCTCTTCTCCACAGACCCCCTTCTCCAGACTACAACATCCACCACTTGGGGGGGGGGGATGGAAGGTCCCCAGGAATATCAAGGTGAAAGTTAGGGTCACCAACCAACAGGGGTCTAAATCTATGTTAATGAAGTAGCAGTACTAGGATGTTCACACCATGAATGTGAAATCTTTATGAGTAATCTTGAACATTTGAAGAAGCGCTCTGCCAAGTCATTAGATATTGCTTCCCTATTCCCATTCAAATTAATCTAAAAAACAAGAAAGACGGATTGATTTTCAGTCAATTGTTGCCACAAGCCAAATTATCATTCATCATGTTACTACAACGAGCTAATTCTCTGTGTGGCGCTATTTTCATAATATACTTTAACCTTAGAGCTGCAATAGTTCTGTAACAACACATATCATGAAACTGCCGAACAGGCGCTTCAATCGTAACAGAATAAAATGTAAACGAATATGTACATTTATGTTATCAATCCCCCTCTCAATTCATCCAACCCCTCCATCCAAAAAAAAAAAGAACAATAAAAGCTCCCCTCCCCACACAAAAATCATCATCATCATGATAATAATCACGTGCTTACCCTTTACATGGTTAATATCTTACAAAGAAAAAATAATGAATAGAACACCTACTCCTGCTCCCACCTTTTTATCCACAAAGTGGCAGGTCCGTAGCCATGACGGAGTGGGCTAGGTGAAACTTCCGCTCCACCTGCCCCGTCCCCTCCTCATTCCAATAAAAAATAATGTTAAACGTCTGTGATTTCTCTTTTCAAAGTTAATCACGACTAAATCATGAGAAACGTGTGATTTAGTTAGAATGATGGCAATGATAGCAGAATTGTAAGCCCTTTAACACAAACAAAATTTCTCAACAGTGATGATGGGGGGGGGGGGGGTCCCACTCCTTATACCTCTCCCAGGAGGGACAGAAGAAAACATTTCGGCACTCAAATTCATGCAAATCTAAACACGGAACTGCAGATTGGAAGTTCGGAACGGGCATAAGGTGACAGCCGACGTGGGGAGGGGGGGGGGTGCATGTGTGGATGGTTTTGGTGGTATAGAGAAGGGCATGAGTGTGGAATGTTTAAAGTATTAGTTACCAGGTATTAGCTCAAATGAAATTTGTCCTGGACACATGGTCAATGATCATTCATGGTCCTATATTGTCCTCAGTCTACGGAGAATTCTCATGTCAAAGATTATAACAAGTTTCCCGACCGTCCAAATTCAATTAATAAATATTTCTCCCACAATGTCTTGTAATTGTAACTTCATCCCAAAGCCAATTCTCTCATGAAAGCGAGACATTATCGACGACCTGTCGATTTCATTTACTGTATCCTTCTTCGTTGAGAGCTAAGTCTCTTTTGTCATCGCGAGGAGAGAGAGAGAGGCAGTAATACAAAACAAACAATTCCATAGAAGATGAAGACTAACCTGACAACAGTAACAATGGAGAGTTATTGTAAAACTGTCTCTTAGAGTGGAGAGAGGGATCGTTAATAAACTCATACAGTGAATAAACAGCATACTGTACGCATACTATTGTGTGTGTTTAGTATATTGCCTATATACACCACCCACATACCACTCCATTCACTCTTAGTTTTGATATATCATGGAGGAACAAAAACATAAACTGGATTCGGAGAAGAAAAACAGTGCGGATAGATTAAAACACAGGTATTTAAAAGGATAGTCCAGAGGAAAATTTATTTTCTTGACTTAAATGAGAGATGATTATATATATAGCTAGCATCCTAACAAATAAATGTACATGCAATTCCTACATTGAATTAGTTTCGAGATACAGTATAGACATTGTACACCAGAAGTTAACGAGTCTTTGAAGCAAACAAGTTTGGTGTCATGCATAGTTACAGACGGACATCAACATGCTTAATTTGTTGTTTTCCTTATTTCTCCAAATTTACTTGTTTGGACCTTGGATCGGACCAGCAGGGTTCCAGCTTTGCTGTCCGTGGGCTGTGAAGTTATATGGAAATTCCAATGACTAAGTGTATTCATTCATATGTTATTGCATCCAAATTTTGAAGACGAAAATTGAATGGACATTTTAAAGAAAAACAACATAAGCATTTGTCCTTGACATATATGTAATGTATTGATAACATTTATTAGGCCTAGGCCTATTTAAAGGCCATGCAAGTATTTATGCTTTATATATTTTCCTTTTCCAGTTGTGTGTTGTATCCGAGGAAATTGACCTAATGGTCCGTGTATAAGTAGTCCAGTCAATTTAATTGAAATACCACCTGGCCTGACGACAGTGATTTTTGATGGTCTACAGCATATTAAATTAATTTTGATTCATGATACGTTATACTCAAGTCTCGTTAGCCGAAGTTATGAGAATCCATCAAAAGAGTTTTGGATATTAATAAGTTACAGCGATTTGTTTTCTCATGCTAAAAATGTGGACCAATGAATGTTGAAGACCCTAAAGCTCATACCAACCAGTTGAAACAATTGTTTATACTCTTTACTTTCATATCCCACTTTCAGAGCACTCGTACTGACAGTATGAACGATGTGATATCCAGTTTCTAAGTATCAGAAACATATGTGTACTGTCAGTACAAGTGCTTTGAAGCATGGTATGAGAGGACAGTATAGAGTGGTATTTAGCGTTAGAAAATTTGTCCATGCAAACTGGCTTTACCAAAATTTGAGCCTATGCTTATTTATGATCCTAATTACCCCCAATGAAACCACGATTATCCTCCATAATACCACGGTAATCAATTAATTGGCATCCCTTCAATCTGGTCGGGGACGGGGCTGGGGGGGGGGGGGGTAATTGACAGTCATAATTTGGTTGTTATCTTGACATATATATATAGGGTAACTTCACGCATCTCTCAAGAGTCCTGATTTTATAGATATAGGTGTCGATTTCTGATTTAAAAATGAACTATCACAACTTGTTTTAATTACGTCTGTGTATCAATTTGATACGCTTTATGATTAACCAGTGATAGGCACGTAACATGACTTATGTAACACGCAGTTAAGTAATCGTGTCAGAAGGCGCATTCCTATGCTACAACCGTCGGAAAGGAGTACTATCAAATATACAGATGGAAAACACAGTTACTGTAAGGCACTGTGGTTGAGTTATCGCAAAGTAAAAACATATCGTTTTCTTGCATGGTGCGTGACAGGTCAAGCGTGAAGCGTGACAGGTCACGCGTTGACTTAAACACCACATATTACATTAGATTAATTAATCATGTATTATCCACAAGACTGGTCCAGTATAAGGTCTTTTGTCGGTCCTGTCGTTCAATCCTACTTTAAGTCAATCAATATTTTGATTCCAAGCAATCGGGGATACTCGGTGGTTTCGAAATACCCGGTATAATACCCGGTATACTTTTATACAGGTTAATGTTGGTTTAGACTTGTATACATATGCCAATTAGTGACATTTTGACAGAATCGAAGATCGGCAAATGTCACCGCCGAGTACATACTTGTCACTTATCGTTGCTAGGTCAGAAAGATTGGACAAACTGCGGAACGATGGAACATATTTATCATTAGTAAAGCGACACAGACGTCATAACGGCAATATTTATATAGTCCATATCTTGCTGTGACGTAAGAAAACATACCAATTTCCAATTCCAATTCCAATTCCGATTCAATTGAAATCAAAATTAAATCATATAAAATGATGTCATTTAATTTTGCTAGGTATATACTGTATTTACACGTCTATGCAACCAACTGTATGAAGGTCCCTGGATCGTATACCTCACAAACGTGACGGCAGTTCCTGGATACCCTGATCAAATAGTATACATCATAGCATCCATACATATCTCAATGGTTTGAATGAAGAATGTATGTAACCTGCTGTGATTTCCGACTGACATGCTGGTAGTGTGTTTATTGCCACCGTTTATACGTTGAGTCGTAATCTGTTATTTCCATGGCAACGATAACCCCCAAACTAAGTTCTTCGGATTTCTTAACGTGATAGTCGTTGTGTGAAAGTATGCACTGTACAACCAGTGAGTTGTTGTGGAACAACAGTGCCAACAGGGCACTTGTTTTGGAGTAACCAAATAGCATGAAGATATATCTAACGTTTGAAGAATCTTCAATATAGCAATAATGTAGCCTTGTAAATAGTTTCGGTTTAGATTATTAACTCGAGTACTCAACCAGTAAGCAACGCAAAATAAAACAATATTTACAAATAAAGTGCATAAAAAGAACGCAGGGAAGTACACACATACTTCCATGGTTTGCCTAAAGCTCCAGTTTGGAGGTATTTACCGGTCAAGCAACAGAAGTGACCGCTAGCCGTCGGGGACTGAGTTCCACTCAAGACCAGCTGTTTTGTTCGCACGCTTGTACAGATATCATTATCTATGGCTCCAAGGGAATTGCTCCTGCACTAAATGTATATTTGGATCACAAGCAGAGCAAGAGTGCAACTGTACCCGGATAAATGGATAGGCTATTTCCTTGACCACCCTACTTCCAGACTCGGACAAACATGTGGTTTGACGAGATGATAATTATCGCCAAATTTTAAGTGGATCTTTTGCTTTGTTAGAAAATAAACTTCTCCACGTTATTCTTACCATGTATGTTTGCATTCTAACCAGTGGGAGCTTTCAAACAGCAGCTCCTTGATAGGTCGATCGATAGGTGATATCACGGACTATATCCTGGCGAATAGAAATATTTACAGAAAATGTCCTTTCACGCGTCCGGTTTTTCAGTGAAATTCCTCCTGGAAGTCTCCTGGAATATAACAAATCTCAGATGATTTGCAAAAGTAAAATCAAGGATGACGTATCAACGATAAACATAAAATGAAGTCTTTCTCTTTTGCCATGGTTGTTGCTCGCAGGAGGATCTCAAATATTGATGGCCAAGAGAAAGGGAAAAAATCTGGCTCGGCTGGGAGGATGTTGGTTAGGAGGAAGACGGCCCAGACATTGCAGGAGGATGACAGAGAAAGCCAGAGCGACGTAAATAGGGGACCAACGGTGAGTTTTACCCCCGCCCCACCATCAACCCACCCTCCGCTACCACTTTAAGAGTTGTTTGCTGTACCAGTGGTAAACAGTACTTAGTTTAATTTAATACATATTGGTCATTGGGGACTCGTCCATGCAGAGTTAACGTTATGCATCATAGAGTCTGACATCGGTACCAAACATATTCACTCGCTAGTTTTGTCGATGTTTTCTGTTATGGGAGTTGGTATAGTCTTATCAGCAATATGGGCTTCATACCGCAGCACGTAGGTGAACCTTACCCTGCTTCCAAAACAGGAAGCTGGAATATCCCTTGTTCTAACACTAAGATAATGACACGGTGGTACATTATAATGGAGTACACGAATTCAGAAAGCTCAAACAACTTCACTCGGTTATCAAAGTCATCCGATGTTTATGTCGCAATAAACAGTACTTTACCAGGGGCGGATACAGGATTTTAATAAATGAAGGAGGGCGTGTGTCCGAATTTGAAGCCGACTCTCGTGTATATAGGGGAGGAGGGGGAAGGTTCTGGACTTCATCCGCCAGACCTGCCAGAAAAGGGGGAAAAGTAGACGTGAAATGGTGCACTCTGTGGCTTATTTAGGCTTTAAGGAAGGGTTACATGCGCTCTCTAATTTTCTTTTTGTGTGTGTGAAAAATGGAATGTGGTGTTTAGCCCCACCACCTGGATGCGCGCCTGCCTATGGTACCTGTTTGTGGATAGTATATATGGCCCGGTAATTGGTTAGTTCTTAATGGCGGGATAATTGAAACATACATAGTGAGGTAGTATAAGGACAATAGGATAAGGGGTTAGATGAGTTCATGAGACCAGATAATAAATGGAAGGGAAAGGAACATGGTTGGTTAGAGAATATATGAAGCAACGGAATAAAGGATCAACTTAAGGGATTAAGTTAGTGCTGGTGTCGCATATAAGCTCTTAAACGGATTGACATGAATCCTGGCAAGGTTTACTCTGGAAATAACCCTTCTATATTATATAATTACTTATTTGCTTTCCAGCCGTATCAAAGATTCCAACTGAAGGCCCGGGCAGTGAAGTGGTTATGTTACATCTGTACAGTATATATGAGGTGAGCAGGTTTCAACAGCAGAATTTACAGTGTTATTTATTTGTTGTTTGTTTTTTACTTTAAGTATTATCAAAATATGGCTTGTGTAACGGGTGAGTGGTGTGTAAACGTTTTGGCATTCGGACTGGCTCTACATGAAAAATTGAAGTTCTCAGATGTCATTTCAAAAGATTCAAGTCCTCAGAAGAATTCTAGTGTGTATGGGTAATGTTAAGGTTATAGTACGTGGATTCGAACAATGGAAGAAACAAATGGGACCCTCAGTCTGGATGCAAAACACACGTGCGGGTGTGGGGAGGGGAAGGAGGGAGGAGGAGGGGGAGGAGTGGGGGTATCATTAAACCATGCCTTGCTTTGCACCGTACAAAATTTTCGTTTAGTAAAAGTTCTAACATGCATAAACGCGTTTTTTTTTTGTGTGGCATCTTCAGGGAAGCGTCCGACCGAGCGTTAAAGGGCAGCTTGTTGGAGCTGGTTGAAGATATCTTCTGCGCGGCGGAGAAAGAGGCTAGAAGGACCGGAAATGACGCGAGCATGCCGCGTGGATTAGTAAGCCCCGCCTACCCAGAAATGACATTTGATGCCGCCGAATTTCAACGGTTTTCGAAACGTGAGGAAGGATTGCCAAACAAAATTAAGGAATTATTACGGATACCGGAGGATGACAGGACACTGGACCAAATACAAAATGTGAGTATCACTACTAATTATTGACTAGTTCGAATTCTGACATACTGCCCTCAGTTTATCTGAAATTTTAGCCATGGCCTCTCTACGTTTGAAAGGTGATCTGGGATCTAGCCGTATATAGAGACGGCTCTGATCTGGTATGGGTCTGGGTCTGGGTCAAGTTTATGTTTATGTTGTTGTTGTTTTAAACTTTATCGACGTGCTGTCGCAAGGGAGGGTGTAGGCATCGGACATTATAGACCGAAAGTATGATAAAAATTATTTCAAAATTGTCCAAAGGAGGCCACGAAATAATGTAGAAATAACATTAGTAAGTAAAAAAAATAATCAATAAATGCATCAGTTGTGTTATGAAGTAAACAAAAGAATCATATACACCATTTAATTATAAACACCATCTTTCAGTATGCCTTTAACTGTCTCTTATTAATTTAGATTGTGCGTCATATGCAGAGTGTGGAAGAGTTTGCCAAATTCCCGCCCGAGTTACAAAAAAGACTGTGCAAATACGCCTGGTATGAATGGTAAGGCACAATTTTGTATATGTTTTGTGTGTTAGGCTACCGGTATGCATTGTGGTTGTTTAGGCTACAAAACGCTCTTCAATCAATAGAAACAATATTATTTTCAAAGTTAAAGTTTTGTTTGAAGCAGTTTCAAACAAAATTGATTTTATATGCCTATAAAAAAAAAAAAATTCGGACGTGTGCATTTCAAATAACTTTATCTTTATATAATTTCGAGACATAATTCAGTTTCAAAATAATTGTATCCGTTTAAAGTTAAAGATAACTTTAAACGTTAAAAGACATCTTTAGTTTGATTAAGTGAAATAGTTTATTTAATGAATGCATACTTCGCAACAAGGTCGGGATGATGAATGATGATGACGACAAGAATATACATCGCAACTACATCTTCAGTCGTGCTCTCCTATTCATGTTCTTGCAGTGCGCCACTAGGTTCCAAAACATGACAACGTGGTGACAGTACAGTATTTCTATGAACAAAATTCATGGATTGATTTAATGAAACGAATGTTCACCGAACGTAACGTTGATTAGATCTGACCAATCACATTCAAGCATTCTGTAAGCTACAACTTCGGAGTTGGAAACGTACCTTGTTCTATGAATATATTATATTATATTGCTGTGGCCGATTGGAAAAAGGCGGTGGCATTTGAAGCAATGAGGCCTAGCAATCGAGAGGTTCGGGGCTCGATTCCCGGTCGGGTCATAGTAAGGTGGGTTTTCCATCCAAGAGCAATCTACTGGTTTCCCATCTGAAATGACTTTCTAAATTGAAAAGATCCAAATTTGAGTTAAAATGTTGAATTGGAAGCCACCCGACGTGTAAGTTGTAATTCCATAAGCCCTTGCGGGTTTCCCCCACATTTGTGGTCGCTTGAGCGTTGTAAAATTAGCTGCTGATATTATTATTATTTCATTTTACAGTTTTGGCAGAAACAGGGTCGTTACGAAAGAAGGTCAATTTGCTGATGGTCTCTACTTTGTACTTTCAGGAAAACGTGAGTCTAGGCTTATTAATTTTTGCTAGTTCTATCTATGTATGTTGTTACAGACAACAGCAGCTGCGGTAACAACCGGTTGCTTATGATCTTCGAAGTAATTTTGTGCACGAAATGTTGTTAAGTCAGGAGAAACACCAAGAAGAGAACTGAAATGCCCACAAACTGTTTATTTACCCAACGAATGCTCCAGTAGGTAAAAAAAACATTTCGAAATGTTCGATGCTTGAAGGATCTTCTGCAGAAGAGAAGCAAACCATAAATAACATTTCATAAATTGTGCAGGTTTATATGAATATATTGTTATAGTGTGTTATCAAGACAATGGTTGTATCTCATTCATGACATTGAGAAATGTTATAACAAATGATTATGCACGGACGATGACCTGTGGCGCAAAATTGATTTTGATTCCAACACTGATCCAGTTTGTAATTTTAAACCCCTTCAATTTCTTTTTTGAGATATGAGACTTTAAACATCAGCGGCTCATCGTTAAAAACGACTGGCATACTAAGTCTAGCACACAGACTATTAGGCCAACCCATCATAATGAAGCACAAATCTCGATAGAAAGAAAAACAACTTTTAGGTCTCAACATTTTCAAAGACAAATCGAGCTGGATGTCAACAATGTTGTTTGCATGAAGTTAAAATAGTTATTATGAATTATGAAACAATTAATAATCAATGTCTTGATGTAGAATCCAACCTCGTTATCACTTTATATTTAAAGGAGCATTCCAGACATGAGGAATAGTTTACTAATTAATATCTTAAAAGTCGTACTGGCAATAGAAACGTCACTATAAAACCCAAGTTTATCTCCTCTGTTTTTTTTTAAGATTTTACCTAAAGTGATCATGAAAATAAATCTTTTTATTCAAATAAACAATTAAGTTGCTGTGTAATAACAAATAGTTCATATGCTATTATATTTTATCTCTTGGATGCATCAGTGACCGAAACATGCGGAGGTCAAACATATATTCTCAAGAAAGGGGACAAATTTGGAGTAAGTGTTATTCAAGAATTAACGTTTTCATGATTCTTGTTGTTCGGAATTGTTAATATGATATAATTATAGGTTTTTTTTAAAATATAAAATCACAACCTGTTGCTATTTTATACATCTAATGATGTTTTGTATTTTTGTATTTAATTTATTCTAAAACCGATTTGATTTGTACAAATACATTTTCCATTCTGTGACATTTTTTGGTTACGTCATCATTGGCTTTGGTTGCTATTGGCCTTTAAACACATTGTGAATGTGAAATTATAATCCTTTAAGCAATGTGTTTATTTCATTTCATACTTAATTGATACGTTCTACATTCAATTTTATAGGAGAACGATTTGATACAGGCCACAAGAAGGTCCTGCACAGTTATGACCAAAAACTCTGTCGAGTTATTTTGTGTTCACGCGCAGGTAAGCAAAATAATCCTTTTGTTAAAAACACGACATCATTCAAATACTGCACTTTGTGGTACGGCCTGCTCAGTGGATCCATGCTTTTGTTGGGAAAGTTTTGAGGTACTATGTGGGTTTTCTTCCGGACATCAAAAACAAATGCATGTGTCGATCAATCAGTTACTCATTCGATCAATCAATTAAACTGAAATGAAGTATTATCTTTACGCTGTCATGGTGATATTATCTCAAATTCTTTTTCCTTTTCATCTTAAAGGACTACGCCCTGGTGTTTGACACCGAAATGAATATTAAAGAAGAAGCCTGTATTGAATATCTGAGGTAAGTCCTCACCAAGAGTGGTGGAGTTGAGTAGATAAGCAAACGCTGTATTAAATATGGTAAATACGACCTTTGACCTCTCATCCATGATGAGATGAGACCCGTCCAATTTCATAATAATCCTGTAATATACCTACCCTCACACAGTAAGCAACAACACAGTGTGTATTTTATTCTATATTCTTCATTAAACCTTATGGCATTTACGTACTTGACAAAATGAAAGGGAGAATTGGCGTGGTAGTGGTGCGGGAGAGGGGAGGGGAGGGGGAGGGGGAGGGAGAGGGGGAGGGGGAGGGGAGGATGATTTACCGTAGAAGACGAAAATCGAAACGATGATTGAGGCAGCAAAATTTAGATCGAAAAGATTATGTAAAACAAACAAACAAAAACAGCAAGAGCAAGCTTCGATAATGAAAATGGCACATCCCTGTGTACCACCTTTCTAGAAAATTGAGGTTACTTTTCTCGGGCATCGCGCTTAAAACGTTCTCAATATATTAATATCTCCAGGACAAGAATCGAGAGAGACGTTCTAAGTAATTATATTGGCCCAATGACCGAAACAGGACAACAAATATCTTAACCACCATCCACCTCCTTTCCCCACCCCCCCCCACCCCGACGTCCCCGCTCTTAGACCGACAAAGATGCATACGCCACCAGACGGCAGGGCTTTTATAACTAAGTAAACAGGCTGTTATCACATATAGTCCATGTATTATTTATTTACGTAAAGTAAATATCTTTAATTAAACCATAACTTTAGTTCTGTTCTCGTTTTAGAACATTGCCTGTATTTAAAGCATGGAGTGGCCTAAAGTTATTACTGGATTCACCTGTCTACTGGGGCAAACAGAATTACAGGTAATTATACATTTATCAAACCATTGTTATTGTTTTTCTGCGTAAATTTGGCTTCATTTACTGCCATAGGATGCACGTTTCTTTCATTTCCCTTTTTTATCAGTCTTATACTGTAATGGCCAAGCGAAGTCAAATTTATATGTTACTCCCTCGACCTCCCCTAATCTTCCTTCTCCCCCCGATCCTCTTCCTCCCCCTCCCCATCCGCCCTCTGCATTTGCACATACTGTAGTTCTATAGTGCCATAGTGTATATACAACTTATCAGATGCTGCTTGAAGCTTAATTAAAAGGTCATCAATAATAACTGACCCTAATAAGTTTGAATATTGACTCAGTGGTCCAGTTCCACTCATGCCTTACCCCACCCTCCCCCTCTCACATATAACAAAAAACACATCAACAGGGTTGGAAGTAAGGCTTTAACATGTACGAGTGTTTAGTGTTCTACTAGAAAATGGTGCATCCCCATCAAAAAAAGTGATATAGTCCGCATCTGAAGTGCAGTAGATGTAAACAATATTTACACCTTTGTTCAAATTTTATTTTAAACTGAAATTGTAAATACAATTTCAGTTATCATACATTTATGCGCTGATATGTTATCACGGCTTTTTATTTTGTATTGTTTTTTTATTCATAGTCTGCCATTCATTGTTTATGCATTTTCTTCTTTGTTTGATTATCTTTTGTTTAATTATTTTCAGAGCTGGCCAAGTCATTGTTGCTGATAGCTTAGACAACGAATGGATTTACGTCATAAAAGCAGTAAGGACTTCGTGTTCTCTTAATTTTAAAAGCAGTATAAAGGATTTAAAAATTACAAGCTCATGGTTGATATTTTGTTGTTGTTGCTCTGTTAAAGTTTGTGTTGGAGTATTCTCAAACCTACTTAACTGTGAAGTTATGTAAAGAGATATTCCAGTAACAGACTATGTGTGACACTTATTTGGAAAAGAGAAATATTCCACACTGCTTATTGCCCCCCCCCCCCCCCCACCCCGCCCCTCCCTCCCATCTCAATATCTTGCACCTAGCTCTAGATATGGTTGATTGAATATTAGGATATTTTGACTGATTAAACTCATGACTTTTCCAGGGAGTATATTACAGTAGGTGATCTAAGATGTCATAAAAGCAAATATTCTTCAAAGGCTTACCTTTCCTAGATGACAACTTCCTAGTTGATTGATTATTGATTCCAGATACAATTCGAATGCCTTCTGTCAAGGTTCTCCGTCTTTATTTTTTGAATTTCATAAAAATGAAACTTTTTTCTGTAAGAAAACATTACATTCCTCTGGGAATAACTGAGTTAAATAACACAAAGAAAAAGAAAACCATTTTTCATCTGAACTGAGGTGACGACATCAATCACTTTGCTGTTGCCAGATAACAAATGGAGACGAGCGCAGACTTATATTGAGTCTGTTAAGCAGTAAACTTGTATTATAATATAGTTACTTATACTCGTTCTCACCCTGATGGTTTTGTACTCGAAATCGTACTCGGGACACATTGGAAATGTAGTAGTGATACTAGTGAATAATTAAGTACTCGTACTTGTCATTATAGCCTTGTACTCATACTTGTACTCATAATCACACTAAGGCAAACTCTGTACTAAACAAGTCTGAATGTGTGACATAATTTCACGAATTATTCATAACATTCGCTCATGACTTTTTTAAACTGATTTTGGCGGTGACTTTGATGAATCTTCGACAGAATATCGATATCACGATGTATACTCAGTGGCGTAGCTAGGGGGGGGGGGTCCAGGGAGGGCACGGGCGCCGGGTTTAGGGGGGCGCTGAACTGGGAGAATGAGAGTAAAAAAATATGACGAACTTGATGTATGTCGTCAGGCATGAATATTTTCCAGTTACTAATAAGAATCTGAACTGAATGTAGTTGTTTTTATTAGCAAATTTATAGATTGTGGTTTCTTTTCAGTCCATTTCGACCGTTTTCTCTTTTTTTAAATTCTATTCTGTAATGACTACATGTCACGGAAATTGCGGGTATTTCAGTATACAGTTCCAAGGCATTAGATTTTGAAAGGTAGAAATATCATAGGCGTAGGAGCACAATTTGATTTGAGGGGGGGGGGGGGGGTGGGGCTGTAACGACTTAGCCGAAAAATATAACCAAAAATTTTCAGAAGTGGGGGGGGGGCGCTATTTTCTACTCTTGCACCCGGGCGCCAACACCTCTAGCTACGCCGCAGTGTATACTATCTATAGTACTCCTTTGTTTTAAATTAAGTTTTGATTTTCCTATTTACAGGGAACATGTGACGTCCTAAAGAAACTTACACGTGGAGTTTGTCCCTGGGATAGCACCAAGAAACATTATAAGGAATTTAAGAAAGCGAAAGGTGCTCGAGAGATAGCTCTGGCACATAAAGAGCACGCCCTGTCTCAGCAAAGTAAGTAATTAATTATGATCATGACCCATATCGAAAATATTTGAATTGACGATGCACGAGAGGCTATGTATTTTTTTAGTTGCTCCTGGTGTACGACGATGTATTTAGACTACTGGCTAATTGCCGAATGCAGGTACTAGACCTGGACTAATCAAGCAAGTCTCTGGTGTACTAAATACAAGTTTCACCTTCGTCAAACGTGAAGATTATTTAGGCGCATTTGTGGTATTTTCAATTTTGATAAACTGGGGTGTCCAGATGCAAATATAGCAAACCAAGTTTCGGGATTTTGCAGGTATTCATTTTCGATGGTGATGGTGAAGGTACTGGATGGGTTGCAAGGAAGGGAGAATGTAAGGGAGGGTGGGTTCTGTACTAGTCATCGATCAATTTCAGTGTTAAATTTAGTTGGGTATTTCTATGATTTAGATGGCCGGTAAGGCAGGGAAGGGGAGTTTGAGGGGAGGCGGTTTTGGTTTCACAAGAGCCGTCGAGACCGCATCATTACAATACTAACGACTAATGTAGTTTTAGCTGAAGAGTATGCGGTAATACTATACGAAATAATAACCTACAGTAATTACCTAATTATGATCTCTTTAAGCTTGAAATTTGAAATCATCACAATTGCCGGTACCTCATACAAACACTGTATATTTAAGTTAGATCTTCAGTATTGTTTGTTTTTAAATTGTTTCTATTCCTTTAGTGTTTATCTTTTATTGTTTTGTAATTATTTGTTTACTATCAGCGTTCATTACATCCGAAGAAGGAGTAAAGCCGCCGATTAACGGGAGGAGAAATCCGTTAAAGGACAGGAAGCCAATTTCGGGAATTTCAGACACCATCTTGGAAAGAAGGAGAATGCTAGAACCAGGGATGTGGACCGAGGTGAGGACATGACGTCATTAATGAGATAATGATCTATTCTGCTAAAGGTCTCAACGAATGATCTGGTTTGCGGCGTGGAGGGAGGGTGTGTATGACAGTGGTGTTGAACACTTAACAATTACAAGGCTGACGGGTTACATATGAAAACAGGAAGCAGTGTTAAGCCGGAAAATTGTCCCAGGGTATTGGATTCGTATATATAAATATATAATTATATATACAGATAAAGATATTAAAAATGTTCAACTCCCGACGACAATTATGACATCGAGCGCCTCTTTTGCAATCTTCGTTTCTCTTTAATTATTAGTAGGCCTATATTCTGAAATGGGAATACACTATTCTTTTCCCCACACTTTCTCGGACCCCATATTTTTCTGGTCCCTCTAGTTGACTCCAGCCCGTCTGACCTCCTCTCGCAACGACTTCCTGTAATGGGATGAAGAGAAGCTTTCTGTACATGTTTTCTCCCCTCCAAACAAGAGATCATTAAAGATACAATTAGATGCATGATAGTGAAGATGCGTTAAAAAAGACTAAAGGAGAATTGTAGGCTAGATTATATTAAATTTGTAGCATCTTAACTAGTAACAAATAATTATATTTAATTACAAATTTTCTCATGTTGTCAAAATAATGGAATTACTTCATCTTTGAATCTTGTATTCTTATATTCCTTATCACATAACCTTTATTTCCTGTAACTTCTAATCTTGATGACTGTATATTTTCTTCCAAGCAGCCGATTTGTCTATATTTCAATGTTTCTGGTAACACAAATTAAAATGGTGATTAGACGTTTTTCAACACTCTAAATAAGTTGGACAAACTTTTTGCCCCCAATTAAAAAATAATAAATTTGCCTCAATACACATGTAATATTACGACAGTTTAACCACTTTTAATTGCCCAAGAAAAGAAGATGCATTGGTCAAATTGTCTGCAATGGAAGAATAGTCTTATATTTCATTAGGTTACTTTTATTAATGAAACGCAAGCAGCTATTTCTATAGAAATTTAAATGTTTACTTTAACTCTGTTGTCCTGTATTAATTACTAACTGCTAACCGTCGTCTTTTCCTAATTTGCAGTCTTTGGATCAGGTAAAGATGAAACTTTAATAACTTCTTCAAATTTTTCCATTTCACCTCATATCTACACCCGTTGAAGTCTCTCTACTTTCTTTTGATTTCTGTATAGCGCCACATCTCACTTATTCATTCAAATAAATTGAAACGTACCTATTCAAAGAGTTTTCACACTTTCAAAAAGTGGAATATGTTGGCCCCTACGACCCAATGTGTAAATTGGTCTCTCAGATCATGTACGTGCTTTTCTTAGTGTAAGGGAAGTGGTGGGAAGGGGACATTCTATATGTAAAAATGGTCCCCCTCGCCCGAATATCGTCACATCTTTTTCATAAAAAGAACACTCATCCAATCTTTCATAACTTCATGACGGGGTAAGGTCACTGAACATGAGTGTGTCACTTCATTGCTCACTGATACTGCATGTGAGATTAATTCTGCGACCCTTGACAAAAAATGACGAGTTAAGGAGGTGGTAGGGTGGGTGGGATGGGGTAGGGTGGGATGGGGTGGGGTGGGATGGGGTAGGGTGGGATGGGGTAGGGTGGGATGGGGTAGGGTGGGATGGGGTAGGGTGGGATGGGGTAGGGTGGGATGGGGTAGGGTGGGATGGGGTAGGGTGGGATGGGGTAGGGTGCAGGGGTAGGGTGGGATGGGGTAGGGTGGGATGGGGTAGGGTGGGATGGGGTAGGGTGGGATGGGGTAGGGTGGGATGGGGTAGGGTGCAGGGGTAGGGTGGGATGGGGTAGGGTGGGATGGGGTAGGGTGGGATGGGGTAGGGTGGGATGGGGTAGGGTGGGATGGGGTAGGGTGGGATGGGGTAGGGTGGGATGGGGTAGGGTGGGATGGGGTAGGGTGGGATGGGGTAGGGTGGGATGGGGTAGGGTGGGATGGGGTAGGGTGGGATGGGGTAGGGTGGGATGGGGTAGGGTGGGATGGGGTAGGGTGAGATGGGGTAGGGTGGGATGGGGTAGGGTGAGATGGGGTAGGGTGGGATGGGGTAGGGTGGGATGGGGTAGGGTGGGATGGGGTAGGGTGGGATGGGGTAGGGTGGGATGGGGTAGGGTGGGATGGGGTAGGGTGGGATGGGGTAGGGTGAATAGAGTATTGCAGCGTCGCAGGACTTTATTCCACTGCACTGTTGACAATCTTCTTGCCTTATCCCCAGTTCCCGTTTGCACCTGTGTCAATTGTTCACATCATGTATCCATCCATATGTACCACTGCACTTTGTTTTGAACTTGAAGTTGATTGTAGTCAGTGGGGTGTGTTTGTTTGGGGGTGGGGGATAGGCGGGGTGGTGGAAGGTTGGGAGAGAGTGGCAGAGGCAGTTGGTGAGAAATGCAGACGATAGAATGGGCAGTTGCGGATACAGTACTCCTTAGACAATTTTGTATTCGCAACTTCCGTGGAATAATAAATTCGAAAAGAATATAAAGACAGCGTTTACACAGAGGTGGGAAATGGGTGAGGGGGGGGGGGGGGTTGGGGGGTTACAATTACTCTACAAAAGGGCGAAAACATTGTTAACGCCAGAATCTTTTTTTCAATTTGAGGGGTTAACATAACCTAACTCGTAAAAGCTCTCCAAAGGCATCGCTATGTCCAGTTTCACTCACTGTCCATTTTGAATTTGTCATCAAGGACGAATTACAATTTGAAATCGATTGTGAAAAGAAGATGGCCTCTTCAAGTCGAGATTGTGGTCACGTGATCTTGATGGTGATGCCCAATTGGACATGCTTACGGTCGCATGACAAATCGAATGTTATTAAGTGACTTTACTTAATGGTGCAAATGTACACTATATTGTTCACTCAAATGCCTTAAATTGGATCAAATATCTATATCTGGAAAGAATTATTGGTGACATTTGTCATTCTGATGACGATCCCGGACACATTGTCTGCTCTAGGTTTCGTTAAATGATTACTAACTTGCCAAAGACCAGCTAATATTTGATTTTTTCCCCGTCAGGGTCTTTTATTTCATGTACCGTATAAGAGAATTGCCTCCGGTAGTATATTGTTCATGTGGCAACATTTGTTCAGGTATAGAGAGCTGATTGGGTACAACTCATACAAGTGAAGCTGTTTTGTCTGCTTGTTTTATGCCTAAGTGTGTCAGAAAGTATATCGACAAAAAGAGACGCTTACATAGAAATCTTTTAAAAGCCTTTCAAAGCCCATTAATCCTCTAATAGCTTAGGTTTAGGCCACAAGAGGTAGTGAACATGTATAACATTGCTCTTGTACGTGTTGATATTGAATTTTCTCAATTTTGTTTTGTTTTTGAAGAACCACTGTACGGAAATCTTTCTTGGAAACGGTCAATTAAGGGTATTTAATGTGTCTTTATAGCTCACATAGTCTGGCAGTATTGGTAATTAACATTTTACTTCACACGGTGTGGCATTGAACGTGAAGATTCTAAAATGTTATAGCACTGCAAAGTGACTTCGGGTCCTATTGTTTTTTGGAAGACACACATGAGGCTACTACATTTGTTTATTATAAATGTCATCGGGAGATTTATTAGAATGCGTATGTTGTGTGGGGACAGGTAAGTTAGGAGTGCAGTTTTAAGCATTGCTATTTTATGCTAAATTTTTAATACTCCTATTGAACAGAAACCAAGACAGATGTTGGCTACTAGTGGGCTGAACGGCTATATCCAACGGGGGACAGAGTTAGATGTTCCATACTGCGTCCGGGTGGCGGAACTCGAGGCAGGAGACGTTTTTGTGAGTTTTAATAATGGATAATTTGTATCACAGTTTTTTGTGTTGCCATGGATATTGAATTAGATACTTGGGTTAAATGTGTTAATCCTCATATGTGTCATTGACCCTACAAGCATCGACTTGAAGTTGAAGTTAGCATCATCATTAAACACATATTACAGGGACCCCCACACCTTGACAGTAACATCCATGGTCAAGTACATATCATTACTGTGAGAATTACTGAGGGCCAAGCTCTCCCACGTCCCTGCCCACCTGGTGTCTTGGCGCCCTCAGTTATCAGTAAGTTCCTCAAGTAAGCTGGTAATGAAGAAGTTTTATTAATAATTCTAATAAGTTACTATAGTGATGAGAGCTTGAATTAAACGCATTCAGACATAAAATATATACAAAAACAGCATTACTGCAATTTCTCTTTCTTATTTTGTCACGTCATAAAATTAAAATATTGCTTTTAGAATTCGCCAAAATCAAAAGATACATCGGTGATAAAAGTAAAGAAAAAGCAGAAATTGCAAAGAAAACAAAACAGTTAAACATACAAAACCATTTGATATCAGGAAATTACAAAAGAATTAAAGTTACTGTAAATGTTTCTATTTTAATAAAGTCACTATCTAGTACATTCCTTATGCCACTTGAAAAAGGGCGCTTTCCTTGTCTACATTATAAATTTATACAAAAGCTTTCACCTGAAGAGATAAAATATTACAAATCCGCAGCGATTTAGGCCTCCGCGGAAAATGCTACAAGGAAATATGGGGGATTCTGAAATCGATTGCACAATATGGAACAATGAAATGAGGTCCAAACAAAGTTGTTAAACACATACCGTCAACAACAACAATACAAGTAAACAATTATTTTCAAACTGACATCTTTCAAATGATGACATATTTGCATTAAAGGTCAATAAAAAAAAAATCGGTCAATGTACTGTATGTTACATTCTCTTTTTACGTCCCACTCCCTCTCCCTTCCCACCCCTCTCCCTTCCCACCCCTCTCCCTTCCCACCCTCTCCCTTCCCACCCCTCTCCCTTCCCACCCCTCTCCCTTCCCACCCCTCTCCCTTCCCACCCCTCTCCCACAAAGGTAGATCGCCTCCCAGTCATCTTAGGAACATTAGAACCAGAACTCATGTAGTCAGTTTTGGAGATAATTATTAATCAGGAAATGAATACAAGCTTTTGAGCATGTAAAACATAAACGACTTTTTTTGTGTCAAGAAAACAAATAGGGAATATAATTTGTTTGTAAAATATTGTAATTTTATTGGGATATTTTGTTTTCTTCAGGGAATCCTAACAGTAACTCCGGGGTACCAAGAAGACAGTGTTAGTTTGGTAAGTTTGAAAGATTGTCTGGAATCTAATGATTAAACTAAATGCAATATAAGTGAGAAGTACTAATACTGGAATAGCGTCCTCTTTTTATCAAAATTGTCACAGCTCAACTATAGTAGCTATGGTTACTGTCTTAAATCTGGAGGACAAGTTCGAGAAGGGGAGGGTGGGCGTCAGGGGACGGGGTGTCTAAGTTGAGGGGGTTCACACTCCCTTTATGGGAAAACATGTTTTTGAATGTTATCTAGTATGAAAATGGTACCATATTTGAAGTTTTAATGCAACTTACCGGTACCTTATAAGATCAGAATGGTAAAATGATGGTTACAATTTACAATTGCCTTTGACAAATTTGACAAGCTAGATGTCTACATTTCCGCAGATGCTCAAATAGAAATATGAGGACACATCCAGGGAGGTAATATGGTAACCCTAAGGTTACCATCATTTTTGTGTCAAAAAAGCAATCAAACTTAAGTAAGTATATGATAGAACCAATAATGTTTTTCCACTCTCCGAGAAACATCAGTATTATGGACAAAAGTCTGGTATCCAAAAAGTAAGGCACATGTGAATAATTGAAAGTAACCCTTAATAATGCTTATGATTATTCCTGCCGACCAAGCATGACACCTTTAACATTCAGTCAATATTGGATGATAAGGTTACCATTGCATATTACTCAGCAACATTTCAAACCCAGCGTTGACGTAAAACATGAATATTGACGTACCTTCCTAACTACTCTTAATGATATGTTCTTTTATTTTATGATTATTATTTTTGTTTCTTATATATAGGTCAGCCAGGGAGCAGAGGCAATCAAAGTTAGCAAATCTTTCTTCTTAAAGTATGCAGATGAGAGAGTCTTCACCCAGATTGAGATGAGGGTAAGCTATGTGATAGTGATTAATGTCATGAAAATATTCCCCAAACAGCTAAGAAATGTTTATTCCACATTGGAGATATCACAAGAGTTTGATCAAGTCTAAATATGTAATCACAGCTTTTTCCAATGTGTGAAGCCAGTGTGTTGCTCAGAGGTGAACTCTTTAGGAGATACCACTAGTACTCATTCCTTTTATTCTTCATGTAAAGAATATCTTATTATTATTGAAAATCAAATTAAAACTAATTTGATACTAATTACAATAAAATGTTGAAATATCACACCTCTACCGAAGAAAAGAAAAAAAATAATACATAATATAAGCCAAAAAAAACATTGCCACAGTTTGCAAATAAATTTTTTAGACTTACTCAAGTCTCAATTTTGCATATGAGGGACATCACAACACTGATATCTCTTAAATTGAAAAACATTTTGGGCAGTTGTTCTACTTTAATCATATCTAGTGCAGAGGTTAATGGTTATGGTTCAGTTTATACAGAGTAGCGTAGCTACGATTTCAGGGGCCCCGGTTCAAGACATAGCGAGAGTTGAGCCCCTCCCACCATTACTCCATCTACACTATCAAAAGTCATAAATGTAACACAAGAGAACATATAAATATCTTGGCATTGAACTGGACAGTTAATATTAGAAGAAAACTAGAAAACAGAGTTGTTAGTGAACTAAAACCAACAAACGCATAGGCATGTTGTTAGTACTAGCTTTATTCATGGAAAACATGACTGGGTTCAAAATATGGAATCAACCCTTGGTGGCCCTGGGCATCAAGGGGCCCTGGTTCAACGGACCACCTGAATCGCCCATCTAAAGATACATTCACTACATCAGGTAATGTGAAACACATGACATGATTCAATGGTACAACCTGTAGTGTTGACTCTTTTTGTATTGTTTTTAATATAATCGTCAAAAATTGAGCAATTTCCCATACAAATAGGACCAAACTGTGTCCAATCTTTCTAGAAGTGCTTTAGATAAATTGATTAAAAGACTATTTTTCTTTCTTTCTTTTAGTATGAACCGTATC
This sequence comes from Apostichopus japonicus, assembly GCF_037975245.1. NCBI lineage: Eukaryota > Metazoa > Echinodermata > Holothuroidea > Aspidochirotida > Stichopodidae > Apostichopus > Apostichopus japonicus. Next base: position 18,312,224 of record NC_092574.1, read on the forward strand.
CCAGTCAGGATGAGTGTCTCGATGACCTGGATCTGACCGACCAATGGCAGCGCTACAAAAAATTTGAACTGCAACAGACGTTACAGAAGGTGGAAGAGAAAGCTCAACTGAAGGAAATACCGTCCTGACAAAAAAAAGGAAAACTACCTTCCCGCCTTTAAAATGATATTATTTTATAATATTTAACAGCTTAAAAACTTCCAACTTGTATATTGTTATTGCTGTAGAAAATATTGTACATAAAGATGGGACATATTCAAAATACACAGAATTTGAATGAAATTTTTTATAGTCATCTTTTTGTCCTCCAACATTTATCTCTTTTTATTATCATAAGGGAGAGGGGATGCATGCACACTACATCACATGTTATAGATAGCTATATAGCTTTCACTATGTGCTTGAACTAGTCCATCTCCAACTGACAAACTATCATAGTCAGACTTAGTCAGAAAAAATCTGACGTATTGGACATGATTATAACCGACTCGCAAGCTTTCCACTCCACGAACAGCCAATCTGCTGGCCTGGTGTGGCGTCCTGTCTTCTCCTCCGTGATTGGTCCTTTCCGGCAGGAATTGTCATCGGAGGTACCGGTTTGTCTGATGGATCAATCTTTGGGTAGTAATATGACTTGAAGCAAGGGCATCACTTTAATTGTGGTAATGTCTGCCAACACCGCCTCTGCCGCTGCATAAGAGGATGTCTCCAGTAGGTTCACCCTCCTGAACGCAAAGATAGCCACCGCAAGGACTAAGGTAAAATGTAAAAAAAATCATAAAAAACAAAGTTTGAAAAACAATTTATCATTAAGCTGCATTTTACATTGATCTTGTTTACACTCTGCAACGATGACATGCCTGACATGGGTCTACACATACATCATCATTTGGGGGATATATTTGTCTCTAGATTCAAAAGTAATTATTCGCATAAGCTTGCATTTAGATCTCAATTTTAAGTCTAAATATGCCTTAGAAGGTACAATTTGACATCTGATACTTTCAAATTTTCTTTTGGAAGGGGAGGGGAGGGGGAAGAGGATCCACAGATTCCCCTACAAGGGAGTTGCATTCAAACACCCACCAGACATACCTCTCAATGGAAAACATTAAGTTTTAAAATTGGAAATTCATTCTTGCGATACTCCTGTAAATATGTCTCTTGCTTTGTTTCCGAAGACGATTAACGAATGATGCAATGTTTGTCAGGAAAAGTCTACAGCCCCCAAAGACATTAATTTAACATACCATGCTCAACTCATATATGAAAGCAGCTTCAGTCTGTAGTAAGAAACTAATTTATTCTTTATTAAGACTGTACAATTAGAGTATTAACTTCCACCTGCCTCAGGAGTAAATCCATTCCAGAATGCAGGTGCACGTTTGTCATAAAAAATCTCTAGAATATGTAAAAGGGGGGAAACAAGGACTCAAGAGCTTCATGAAAAAAACAGTCATTTGTAACCCTTTAGTATCTGCACAATTATTCGATTTAAAAAAGTCATTGAAATTCATGTGCAGCTGGGTAACTCATTCATCAAAAAAAAAGATTTCAAAATAAGCAAATTTTCTTACAATCAAGGAGAGAAGGATGCAAAGGAGATGCCTATCCTTTGGAGGCTGACAAAAAGAGAAGGACGTGCCCACTACCCTACAAAGTTTTTGCCAGATTCATTATCGTGATATTAGGTATAATGCATATATGTTAATATGTTATATAAGGGAAGTTAAGTACGTGCTTTTAATACATATATAAATACACATGTAATGAGCATGGAGTTGAGAGACTGAATCATTAACTGCCAAAATTCACAAAAGAAACAAGATGTAAATGTTGCAACGGCTGTTTTAATAAATGCAAAATACTTCATATACATGACAAGCTTGTTCCATCAATAGCACAGGTTATAAGTTTACAAGCGGTCACTCGACATACACATTAACAAATATCAATACTTTAATAGGTCGTAAACCTGACTAACTGTTTCATTTTTTATCGTTTTTGTTTTTAGGACATTCTGTGAAAAGCTTTGTCAGTATTGTATGAAGACAAAAGCAATCTAAGGCTAGGGTGGCCGGACGTCCGGCATTAGGCCGGAGAGACTTGAGCCTGCAATTCAATGACCGGTCGTCCATCTGGCATTCCGTCTCTGGACGTATGAATGTCAGGCATACACAGAAAGATTTAATGCATGAAGAAGCAATTGAGTTTGGATGTTTGCGGACTAATCTACAGCTATACATTTATGAGACTATGTGTAATATACCGGTCTCAGTCTATGAATTAATGTATAGGCCTACATGTACGAAAACGCATTACTACGCACACCACAGTGCAAACAACTTTAATAACAGATCAATGACTTCCAGCTTCCTATTAACTGCTATGACATTGTACTTTACTAATTGTATACATTTACAAGTATAAACATTGTAAATTATGCAACCATTATGATTTCCCAGAAGCAACATGGCTTTAAGAAATTTGTGAGCCATGATTGTCATCTCATGTTCTTCTCCTCGAGTTGTCAATGTCCCCTCTAGAGATTTTGTTGTCAGTAGCAACCCTATATATAGCACCTTCAGAATTGAGTTGGACCCCTAACAAGCTAATACCATGTTAATACTAGAGAGCATTATAACACTTATCCATTTTAATGTTAAAGTGGGGAGTAATTTTCCAGGTGCACCCTGTCCCCGGTAAACAGTATCTCATTGAAGTCAACAATACGGAAAGTTCGCCTAGCGAGTAGTAAAATAATTTCTGTTAGTTATGTTCAGCCTTTAAAAGTTTGCCTGTCAAAACCTCTGTCAATGTTAAACATATAATCACACCAAACAACCTGGCATATGGACATTGAAGTTAATTAAATTAAAAACAAAAAATGAAACTGATGCCTATAGAATGAAAATTTGTCAAGTTGGTTTTAAAAAGAGCGATGAATCGGTTGCCATCAACTACCAGAATTGGTTAAAAAAATAAAGGTATACAAATTATGTTCTTGTCAATCTATGTAGAGTAAACAATCTTACTTGCAAGAGGTTCCAAGGAGTTGAAACCAAGGATCCGATCCCAGAGAAGCAGTAACTGGTCGCTGGCAAGGTAGCCAGAGAACGCTCTCATCAGCCATTTGAACGCTAAACGTAACCTGTTGATATCAAGAAATGAGTATGAAGGTGACTGACATCACAATTAGGGGGGGGAAGGAAGGGTGGGGGTACAAGGGAGTAGTTAAAGCAGCATTCTATCTCTGATTTAAAAGTTGAGACAAAGCCAGTTTTGCATTTATTAAAACCAAAGGGACAACAAATTTTGGCAAGCTTGTTGTACTACAATCTAAACTTATAATGCCAATTTCTGGTATAGTTATTTGATATAAATCTGGGCATTCTATTCAACAAAAAACAACCAATTTGCAAAGTTTTTCCATAAATCCACTCTTACTCTTTCATCCAAAAATGATAAACGGCAAGATCAACAATAATAAAAAAAAATAGAATTTTGTCATAAATTTATATTCAAATCCCTAGCACCAATGGTCAATTTACTATTCGTTTGTTCATCACCATACAATGATAATTCAATAATTCTCCTGTGTGTTTGTGTATGTATGTGAGTGTATGCATACACATCGCTCAATATATGCACTCCATCCTGTTACAAGTTTCTTACCTTTGTCTTAAATTTATTCAAATCCCTAGCATCATAGGTCAATTTGTTCTTTACCATACAAAGATAATTCAATAATTCTCCTGTTTGTATGTGTATGTATGTGAGTGTATGCACACACATCGCTTAATATATACTCCATCCTGTTACAAGTTTCTTTCAACTGATGTTGGTGATTGATATGCATTCCGCTACCATGGAATCATTCGTTTATCTAACGATAGAATCTGTCATCATCGCCCGTTAATCGGTCTACCCTTATAAACCCCGACAGTCACTTAATCGGGCATTTTACTTTTGTCACCTTCTCATCGCCTAAACCAGCTTATCACATAACACCCACTTAATGGGCAAAGATGATACACCGACGGGCGGCAAGACGCTCTTAATTTCACAAGAGATTTCCCCGAGAAGGTAAATATTTACGAACGATGGCCCTACAGGACCTAAGAACCAGATACCATTATCACCGCCTATGGTATTCGTTTTGACATAAACTCATGGCACGAAAAAAAAGAACGAAGAAAAAAATGTGGCATATTCTATTAAGACTTCAATTAAAGTCGCCTGGATTGTATGGATTGGTGACAGTTATTAGCGATTGTGAAAGTACCATGATCTTTAAGAGAAAGATTTACTATCATGGTGTGTTTGATGAATATTAAAAATACAGAGATAACAGAAATAGAAAAAAAAGAAGAAGAAGAAGAAGAAGAGGAAGGTGACGGAGGAAACATTTTTTTTGGCTGCATCAAAATGAAGAAGATGGGGATGACGATTGAGATGTTGAAGGAGAAGTGGTCGTTTCTATCATGGTTACATATCAAAAACATGTATTAAAGAAATTCATAACTGAAGCACAACACACATCTATAGGCTAAACATTGTGGAAAAAAAGAAAAGCGAAATGGCAAAAAGCCAGATGGTTATATCTATAGTTTAAGGGGCTGGTATAAAACTTTGGTTGTTAATATAAAACAATCTACTAAAAATATACAGTACCATAGCAACAAGAGACAAGCAAAAACCATACAATCAGATTACCATTGACGGATTTATTATAATGAAAGTTTAAAAGAGCCAAAAATAATGGGCTAGAATGTGACCTTAGGATTGTAATAGACTTAAAGGGATATTCCAATGACAGAAAATGTAACTAATAAATATATATATAAAAAAAAAAAATTCCACTGTTACTAATTACCCCACTTTGGTATGTTCTAGTTTGCATGTCTAAACACTCTGGATATAACCATTTATTAATGATATATTACTTGCCTCATAAATAATCTCAATTTTACGTAGAAAAACAACAATATTTTCATTTCAATGGTCATACTGACAATAACCACCCACCCAATCTGCATTGCCAGATGCAATAAAAGAATATATACCACCAACTGTAAAGAAATATACATTTTCAATACGGGAAAAAAATGGATGTGGTTTTGGCCCAAGGACACAAAACGTTTGCAATGAGCTATCAGCTTCAGTCACCAAAATGTCCCTTGAAGACGTGAAATTTAATTGACGTACAGAGATAGTATTTCTCACATGGTTCATAATATTAAGTCAAGACATATGCCTTGTTCAGTGTATTAAGCCATCTGAAATTTGTACTAGTATCAATTATTGTCACAAAGTTTATGAATCTTTAATGTGCAATACGATATTTCAGAAAGTGTTAATACTGGCTTCAATTTATATTGTTAAAGGTTTTAATTTTTTACGGCCAAGTTAGCATATCTAGCAAGTTTTATGATCCCATTTGAAGGAGCAGTGAAGGCCCGTACCCAAAAAGTGTAATCTTCCTGAAACAATAAAAACAATAACATTAATTATTATTAAAGGGTTCTTTATATAACTCACTAATTAGAGGCAACCAAATGGTAATTAACATATAAGCACAAATTTAGATATCTGTAGTTAGAATGAAGTTGTATCCAATTATGTGAGGCTAATATTTGGCTTGGTCAGAAATGCAACAAAGTTTATAACTTCATAACTTTATAACCTCAGTGAAATGCATCCGTTAACATTTCCCCTTCTCCTAATCACGTAATCAGTTAATAGCCTTATCCCATTTTGTGATGCAGATATTGTATACTTACTGGGTGACCATATGTCCAGATTTCCTCCAACACTTTATCTATCTCACCAAAACGTCCGAAAAAGTTTAGAGGCAATTAGGATTAAAAATTTACAGTCCTTCAAATGAGAATGATTTTAAATTTATGTTTTGAGCTATTTGATTTCAACTCTGGAACTGTTTTCATGCAGGTACCATATCAAATAAATTTTCTCTACAAAGCGGAGGGCTATACCCCCTCAATTCAGACCCATTCCACCTCCAACCCTGCCTCCCCCCCTCCCCAAGCCACGACAAATGTTCCTCTTTTCTTCACATAAAAATATGGTCAAAATGAAATAAAACTGTTAGCAAACTGCTTATCCACTAGAGAGCCTGTGTAAAAATGTGTGTTCATATCCCTTCTGTTACTGTACGTTATTTGTCATTTAGCCTCTGAAGAAGATCCTGCTAGGATCGAAACGTCAGGCCAACTTACTTTTACACATAAAAATATGGTAACGTTATTAAACACTACGCCAGCATTAATTGCCCCCAGGATGTCCCACATGTGTGACGCCTATCGCATAGTCACGGCTGCTGAGTACAAGTTAAGACACTATTCTCTAGCTTGCAAATTTTAAATAACAAATGATGTAAAATAATGTCTGACAGATTGAGTTTGGCAATCCTGGGAACTTGGGAAGTAAGAGGGTATCACGATATACCACTACAAATTTAACGACAGTCTGGAGAACTCAACGTTGTATATAAGGAAAAAATCTTTGCAAAATCAACGTTCTAAGTGTTTTTTCTCCTGATATTAAACTACCGAATCCAAGGACAATCGGCTATGAGGAGTTATTTCCCGGGTTTGGTGGGTCTGACCAGTTTGGTGCTAAAACAAGGTTTTTTAATCTGTTATTTTCGGCGGAGAAACCCAGACAAGATTAGCTTCATTTTGGCGCTCGGTAAACCGATCCCTTGGTTACGTGTCTTATTGTAGTGTCCCGACCTTCAAATTGTTCATCTCTTTAGAGTGCAAGAAGGTTAACATGGAATGGAATAGTAACGAGATACTATCACTTCTCAATGGTAGATGCTTAACAGTGATATGTTCTGGGAAGTGTTTTCAATAAAAATCTGTGTGTGTGTCCATGAGAAGGACACTCAGATAACCATGGTAAGATATTCATTTAGACAACTAGTTGTATCAATGCATACAGCAGTCAGTTCTATCAGGAACACGGTACTACATTTCAGCTAACCATTTTGCTTTTTTTAGAGATTAGCTTAAATGAAATGGTGAAAACCTTCTCAACTATTGCCAACAACTTAAATCCTTTATGTCAAACTTTTATGAAAGCTGTGACCTTTTCAATCAGCGCTGGCTTCCATGATGTTTCCAAGAATCGACATGTGCTCCAGCTCGGGTACACATAGCATATGATTGGACGGTTAACATTGACTTAGAGCAGGATTAATTAGTTGTTAGAGCATTGCATATTCTCCATCTGAAAAGTGGATCCATGTGCATGCTAGATTGAAAATGTTTAAAGAATACTTGAAAATTGTTTGTACCATTTTCATGTAGGTTAAACTTTCAAGGGCGAGGGCAAATCACTCAACTTAAACCCATCCCCTAGGCTGGGAAAACTTGTCCTTTTTTCTTCAGACAAAATACTGTAACCACGCAACCTTTCCTCCTCCTCCCCTACCATCACCTCACCATCTTCCAACAAGATAAAGTGATACCCCCTCACCCTCTTCCAAAAAGATAAAGTGATACACCCTCCCCTCACCCTCTTCCAAAAAGATAAACTAACACATCCCCCTCTATTGATTAAATTTGTTTCATTTTCCGGTAACCCATGTAACCTCACTCTTGCCTATCAGTGTTAAATATCATTTAGTATGTTTAGTGATATTCTTTACAATATAGCACATATGTGCTGCTCTCCATGAAATTCCAGTCAGAGAATAACCAAAATTTTGGCATAAAATGAAAAATGAATTGGAATAGAAATTTTTTGAAGTAGTTGGTGGGGTAAAAAATATATACATATTATCCCGACTTTAAAGACACGTTTGATTCCTTTCAAGCCGGATAAGAGAAGTCATGGCTCTTAATAGGCCCCTTTGAGGTTACCGCTTAATCCTCTGAGATTTATTTAGGCAATCCCTCGACTACTCATTTCACCTCCAAAGATGTATTACTGCCAACATTTATCTATACTCTCTGTCCTTAAGACATTATAAGGAAAGCAAAATAAAAAAAAATAAAAAGAATTGGAAAGAAAAGAAAAGCATCTTTGATTTTGAATCATTTGAAGGCAGACAGATGTAGACACATTGGCAACATTGATTGCTGTCGGAACATGACAAATGACGGAGATGAAATACTCACGGATGAGCCCCCATCTGCCTTAAATGGTAAAACAGATGTGGCTGACAGGCTTGTAGTAGAGACTCAAAGAGAATGCAGATTGACACGATACCCTGGGAAATGAAAAAGAAAAAAGGGGGAAAAAAATGTTAAAATAATATAATGTCAAGAGTATTGAAAAAGGAAAAATCCTTTGTCCCTCTTTGGTAAAATGGAATACAAAATTTGTGATGTCATGCCCTAAATGATAGAATGAAACAACTTAAATTTTCGCCACAAATTATGATGATACCCTTTAAGTTAGGGATGATGAAAAGGATAAATGTATGTTAGCCTGGCATTTCAGTTTAATAGTCCCAACAGGATCTTCTTCAGATAGAGCCCCTCTGCAAAATGATACCAACTTGACCTTAGTAGTGGTCAGAAGCTGACAGAAGTGGGACAAATGGCAGTCCCCCCTCTCCCCCCCCCCATCCTCTCCAAATCCACATCCAACATAAAACGAAAGAAAAAGAAGAAGGAAAGAAAGAAACAAATATACTGGTGACAAGTATCTTTCAAATTCTCCTGTCACACTATAAACAGGTTTTGGGATTTATGCAAAGTTAAGACAGACAACTTAATTATGCTTCGATCCACTAAATTTTACCAAAATGACAAAAAAAAAACCACCACCAATATTACAAGAATGTGTGCTTTGATTGCAAGTTTAGCAGCAATACTAGTGTATTTTTGTCTTGTGATAGATAATTTGTTAATTGTTAAATCATTCTCGTTATTATGTATGAATGTACACGTCTCTTACAGACTGCTGTCTCCTGGGATCTAACTATTAATTGCTGCCTGAGAACAAACTCCTTTTAGGGATTTAAATATCACTTCTGCATAGCCCTTGTGAACAGAGGGTGTTTGGTGGTTTCTGGCAAGACTGGAATTAATAAATATCAAATACACATAAAGTGTGAAAGTTGTCTGTTGTCTCAGTCATCATTAATATCCTTGAAAAATATGTATATAAATATTTCGGTTCATAAAAGTTTGAAAAGTGCTGCCTTCTATTGGGCAGGAAACTAAACTTCAAGTGTTCCAAGCTTAACCTGGCATGTGACTAAACTCTCATAATACAGAGAATCCTATTATGGTTCTGGTTGTATAAGGAATCATTTTTGCGTACTGAATTTGGTAAAATTTTGACTGTTAATTTGGCACTAACATCCAACCAAGTTTCATTTCAAAGATTGCAAAACCAAACAGAGAAAATCAAGAAAAGAAATGACAACATAAGAAAAAAGCAACAATTAATGGATTTCAAAATTGATGTTCTGCACGTCGTAATTAAATGAAAAGTGTTGATTGATGATTATTTTTTTCTTTTGACATTAAATGGAATCTGTCATTAATTTATATTAGATCAATCATATCTAATATCAGATTTGCAAAGTTTATCTAAATTTAAAAAGAATCTAACAATTCTCCTTCTCTTCTGTTTCCACCGTTGTCTGGTGTTTGTAATATTTGACTTTTGAAATTGCTTCAAATTTATTTTGCCAGAGTTTAAACTGTTTACTTCTCCGGTCTCTTCTCTCTCAATTCCAGTTTACTCGATCAACAAGGGGGCAACCTTTAGGGGAAAAAAACCAGACACATGGTGACTTAAAGAAAACATATTAGCTTTTCGATCATTAAACGAGTACTAAATCAAACTGAACAGGCACCGTAACTTCAGGATAGGATTTTTGTTTCCACAAGACGCTCTCTACGATATAAATAATTTCAAGAATTTTTCCCTGGATGACACAATGGTATAAACTCCGTCAGTTTCTTCCAGTGATCAGAACACGACAATTAAAGATGGAGGGCTAGAAACGAGGCAAGATTTGTGTGTTTTGGTTATATATTTTTGCACTCTCTATTATGTGGTGTAAATGGTCTCGACAGCTGTTAAGGCGGTCGTAAATGAGTCTCTAAATGAAGCCCATAACGATACCCCATAGCAGTGATTGGAGTCGGGCGACACCAATCTTCCAAATCCGTATATAGCGAAACAGAGCTGCCAATCCCGGGAGGAAATATAAATCTTTCTGTTTATTCAGTAAACAGGAAAAGAACATATGATAATTGGAAAGATAAATGTTCTCATTTTTATCTGTTTCTACAAAGAATTTTAATCTGCAAATGGCAAAAGATGGAAATTATTTGAGGTCAAGAACTTGATGGTACGTGAGGAAGTAAAACGATGGAGCTGGTCTTTCCTCCGGGGATCACATGCCAGTAGAAAACTGCTAAATCATGGCGAAGTGGGACGGAAAATATGTCTAGACGGTGATACGATATTAAACTGAAAAGTACAATTTAAGAGTTTTAAGTTGATCTCGAATAGTGACAGTAAAAGTGACCGAGTGAAAAAAACAGTTTAAACCAGCATGGCATCCCTAACAGCATTTATGGCCTTATGAACCTTTCACTTGATGAATTACAGCCCAAAGACAAAAAATTTACCACCTTTAATTAATTTTTCAGGCATTTGAAGTTTATTTCAGAGGAAAAGACCATTTTTCTTATTTAAATAGAAATTTTTTTTAAAACAAGTTTTCTGGCACTGATCATAAATTTTTGATATAAAATGGAACTAAAAATGTTCTTATCACTGTAATGAGTCATTTTTTTTTCCAAAACTAATGAAATTATAACAAATGAGTAGAAAATTTGTTTGAAATTTTCTTTTGACTTGTATGTGATTAAATACTGACATGAAATTTACACGATTTTTCAGACTGGGATGAATAATTACTAACTAATTAATATTCATGAGATGAGAGAATCCCAAAAGAGAGTGTTTAATCTTGAGGTCAAATGTAATCTGAATTTGTTAATTATGTCACTCTGCGGGTGCCTACACATTGTTGATGAAATTTAGTCAACCAATCAAGGCATCTTTATGAAAAATCTTATCACAAGGAAATATCTACTAGTACAATAAGTTTACAGAATATAGATTGTACAACCCAGGGGTAGCAAACCTCCCCACCCCCTCCCCTCCCATCCTCTCTCGCAACACAAGAAACTTCAAAGATGTGTAATTTGCATATATAATGACAATAAAATATTGTCAAATGAGGACATTTGTAATTCTGTCAATATTAAAGGTTGCAATTACGCAAAATGTGCATACTTAATTTTTCTACCATTTATTAAGATCTATTGTTACTTATTCTTGGAAATTCTAACACATTCCCCTTCTCCACACACCCCCCCCCTCTCTACACATTAAGACCAAAAATCCTGAGAAAGATATTGAAGATAAGAGAATAATACAACAGGAGGATGTTGAAAGATATGGACCCTAGATGTTCTTCCTGTTTTAATTTAAAGTACAATCCGTTACAAGAGGTGAGATCAAGAGGCGATACACGAGGTCGATGTGAGTTTTGCGTACGAAAAAAAATGATCCAATTCAATTTTTATTGATGATAGCCCCAGCAAATTCCTCCAGAGGAATAAACTTGCCGGTGAAAAATTACTCGAGCTGAGATTACGGGACATGGCAATGTTTTCTTCTTTTCCCTTCTGAACTGTTAGTGCAAATCAGGGAACACAAGTGGCCACTCCAGGGATTGAGGCAATTTCTTGGCCATCCTCTCATCAACTTTTCCGAAGGTAAAGGCTCTACTCTGTGTCTTATAGACAATCCCGACAGAAGAGACTGTTAAGCACCGTTCTTGAAAACCTCTTCAACAAATTGGACAGGAAGCATATTTTACGCTCAAGAGAGTCTACAGAGTCCAATCGGTGAGCTGAGCTTTAAGCAGATAATGCCGATGGGATTATCGAGAAACGGCTTAAAAAAAAGAAGAAAAAAGTACATCGCGACTCGCAAACACATTCCAAGGACCTTATTATCCACCGACAGTACTCTCTCTTGCCGACCGGCGAAATGAGAACCGTTTTCCGTACGGAGTCTTCTCCCAGCGTTTGTCTTTTCATTAATGAGCTCCTAGCTGAGAAATTGTCTTTAATTGAACATCTATTTATAGAAATAACTGCAAGATACACCCCAGAGATGTTAAGGGAGACAAAAAAAAACAAGCAAAAAAAAATGTGGGCAAGCTAGACCCCGAGGCTCTGCATATCTGGGTCATGAAGTAAATATAATATTTTTTGCCGTTGAGAAAAGAAAAGAATACTTTGCGTTTGTTTAATCATTCCTCAGTTTTCTACAACTGGTTCAAATTTGTGGCAACAACCTTGCATAACCCCCCTCCCCCCCCCCCCCCTTGCAACTGGGCCACTACTGTTTGAATAAGAATACTATTACAGATCTGTGTGTTTGACACATATGAATATACTTTTGATGAGGAAAGTAAGAGATAATTTAAAGTTGCATTTTTTGCATTGAATTAGTTTATACACCCTGGTGTTCAATGCCAAAGCACAAACAAGGTAGACAATATTAAAACAAAAAGTAACAAATTTCGTATCTTCTGTGAAGAGCGAACGTAGGTTAATGTATAAAAGTCATTAAACATGTGATGTTTGAATCCTAGATCCAGGATCTTCACAGAGGGAGGTCTAACATGATGATATTGGAAGACAGCTTACATAGCAGATGGGACGTACAGATAACTAACATGAAACAATGAATGGAACGGATAGACCAACAGGGCAGTGAGAAGGAAGGAAAGAATTAACTAGATGCGTTGGGGCTACACTGAATAACAACAGATATAATAAAGTAACGTTATCCTTCAGTTGAACCGATTGACATTGTTTCACACAATAACACCAATATTGTACCACAATAAAGACATTACCAATGATAATTAACAATATCAATAAATTTAATCACTGCCTGTCTGTGTCTATATCACCAGCTAAGTCTTTATTACCAAATTTGTAACATTAATATATATTATATAATATAACATTAATAATTGTCTATTTCATATACACACAGTGTGTGCTATCAGGCCTGATGTGAGTGGAGGGGAGGGGATGGGGTGGGGAGGGTGATTAGGGCCCTGGGTCTATAAGGCAGCCGGGATCAACATGGGATAAATACTATAGGGAAAGAAATGAAGTCTTCCAGAAGGGGGACTGGTGATATATTTCCCCCCAGGGCCAAATCTTGCTCTTGACACCACTGTTTATAAAAAATAAAAAATTTGCATATTTCTATGACAGTACTGTACCCAAATATATCATACCATTGATATATAATTGCTGATTTCATATTACGTACCTAACATGATCAGCTGATTCTCTTTCTTATATTGTTTTACGCACTGATTATGTAAAAGGAAATTTCCTCTACAATACCTTTATGCTGTTTTGCATATCTATTGGCACATGCACTTTATCTAATACTTTAGTATCGTTTTCCTATACTTTTTTTAGTTACTCTAGGTATTTTGTCAGCTGGAAGGTCACTTACATATAACCCAAGGGACAAATTCAGGCACAACTGTTACCTGTAGTACAGTTATGAATGAAGTCTGGATACTCATTTGTTCCTGCAACACATAAGAGGGTATCTTCGTCTATCCAAATTAGGGTTTTGTAAAAGATTACTGTGTGTATCCAGTCCGTACCATTTCGTGCAGGGGTAACTTTGTGTTCCCATATTTAGGCTGTGTGGTTGTTTTGCTGCATAGTATTCATGTTATTCTTTTGCATAGCTTTACTGCACCTTGTGGAACAGGGAGTTCATCCTGGGATTATCCCATGTTTCTTTTTTGGTTTCTACGTTTGGAATAAACGTGAGGCATCCTCAACTCTCCACCACAAGTGTGACATATTATGGTAGAATAATACTCTCGTACGTGTGGATGAGATGAAAATTAATTGCATAGTTGAACCACTGATAATGTTTAAGGGAAAGGTTTTGTGATGAAATGAAATGTCTAATTTACCTCATAAGTTATGTTTCTACAGTATTTTCTGCCAATGTTTAATTTTTTGGAGGGGGGGGGGGGCGGAGAAGAGGGTAGAGGGGTAAATCCAAGTAAATCTTACCTGTGGGTGGGATGAGATGGTGTGCAGCCTGAAAAGATGTCTGGTATAGATCTCTCTGAAGAAGTAGTAAAGTGTGATTGGTTTGTCAAAGACGTAGCAGAGAGGGGCAACTGTTGAGATGATAGGAGAAAGTTCAATACTTTATTAACTTATCAAGTACGAGAAAGTATATATACGGATTTAATACTAAGGATCACAAAAAGTCTCTTTTGATATCTGATTCAGCGTTGTTTAAGGCATTGTGTGATATATTACGATAACAAAGCAAAGCGTATCAGAAATCTAATGGGATTGATAATTCCTGATTTTATCGATTTATTAACAATCGTTACGAAACCAAAGAAATCGTGAAAGTCTGTTCTTCGGTTAATTCAATTGCATTCACCTTTGGAACATAATGTTGTTGCTCAGTAAAATATTACTGCAAATGGAACAAGTTAACACAAAACAAGTCCTGTAAATAACTATTTGGTTCCTTCAAACATTCTTAGAAACAAACTGACTGTATCATTTCTATTGCCCCTTGTGAGCTGAGACATCTGGACATACATAAAAGACATATTCTCAACTTAAGTTGAAATATTAGCACAGTACTGTGTTCCTTTAAAATATGGAAAGAAATAAATCAAATTTTTTACTTATAGAAAATAAAGCAATCGGTGCATGAATTGGATTCCCCTGAAAAACTGATACATTTTAGATGTCCCAAAAAGACAAATTCATTCCCAATTGGTCAAATACGAGGTGTGAGCCGTAAAATATGGAATAAATCAACATTCTATTTGATATACAGACAACAACATTGTATAAAAATTGTTAATTTAATAGCAACTGCTTGTATTTAGTCAAACCTTTTACCAAATCTACCAACGTATATTACCAAATATAAAATTGCAATATTGCTCAATCTCAGATGTCCTAGCTCTAAGAGTTTATACTGAGTGAGAGTTTAATAAGAGCAAGAGATACAGATAAGTTTATTAGACTCTCAAATAGTAATCTTTCCAGACACATTTTTGGATCAGCGTTCACTGCACGCAAAAAGATAAGTGAAAATTCAAACTTTTTTGCATCTTTCTTTTCTTGAAATGAAGACTCAATCAGTCACTTTAACAAGCTACATTCTTAAGGGATTCTGGTGTTGATCAACATTCAAAATCATAGCATATAATGAAAGCATTAAATGACATCATGAATATTAAAATCATAGCATGAAATCATAGCATAAACTGACAGAATGAATATTAAAATCATTATACTAAATCATAGTATTTAATGATAGCATAAAATGAAAGTATGAGTTGATAGTGTTAAATGTCACTGATTTATAAAAGAGACAAAAGTAAACTTGCCCACACTTTAATATTGATAGTGAGTTATACTTTGTTAATATGAACAATTCGATCTGGCCGAACGACAGAATCTCTGTTAAGAACACCGGGCACTCTATTAACATGTATTGTTGGAAAAGCCAAAAGCCTAAACCGTTGGCATAAAGGAAACCAAGTTTAACATTTCCACTAGTCAAATTATTGCCTTTTCTTATCCTACTGTTGAGTTCTACTTTTTCCTGGGTGGCAGAATCAATGCGATGGTTACAAACATGTTTGTATGAGTACCCGTGCAATTTTACTGGTTGTCGATATGATTGCTATTCGCAACGCGGCAAATTTCGAGAGCCACTCCAGGAAGATGATATCATTTCAGTCCGTACTTGAAAAATTTCTGCCGCTGTGAAATCAAACCCAGACCTCTTCCGGTTGACGCAAACATCCCTGTCCGAGAAAGCGGCTAGTCGAGGGCTTAATAACTGGGATAACAGAAAATATCACAATTTGGACAAACTTTTAGGATAGTCAAAAGAAATTCAATTTACACTCTCGGGATGCTTGACCTCCTCTCCGAATCTGTAACGACGTCTGCGAGATTACGAAGATCAACGGAACGAATGGCACCAGAGGGTCGTTATACCCCATCTAAGATCTCGGCCTAAATTGTGCCATTCGCTCTGTGAGACAATATATCACGTTAATCGCATTTTGTTTTTACAAAAATGAGGAACTGGCCCAGTTTTACTTTTAAGCGACGAGATTTCATCGTCTAAGAGAGCAAAGCATAATTTTTGCGCCGTTGCACACCGATTGGGTTGTATTGAATGAATTTGGCAATCCTTTTTAACACAGTATGCAAGTTACTGTGGACACTGCAGACTTGTACAGTAGAAGGATAACAACAGTGTGAGTATGTATTTAGAATTCTCCCTTTGGTATGATCGAGTGTGAACATGAGCAGTTACATAACATTGAACTAGAATGTGATAGCATCTTGTTACATTTCCAGTACAAGTAACGATTATCACTGGCAGATCCAGGATTCGAGAATTGAGGTGGTGTGACCCGAGATAATTTCATCCCCTTACCCTTAAATCACTCCCATGGGCCATTAATTTGACACCCCCCCCCCACAGGAATGTAAAAAGGCAAGCCAATTTCAGAGTATGGTTTCTTAAACTATCACAGCTGGAGACATGTCTCATGTTTTCTGTCAGTAGTCAATTTTCTGAATGTCTTTGGGAAGGTAAGTTATAAATAACCAAGTTGGCATTTTTAGAAGTTTTATTAAATGTAAAACTCACAGTTTAATTGACCTTTGTCAAATATGTCAAGGATACTTACATTCAAGTACTTCTGATAAGCTTTAAAAAGATATTACTATTATGCTGTATAAATGTATTGTTGAACAGCTCCCTCTATACTCGACAAGATAAATTACATATGCCAAATAAAATTAATTACTTATGAAAGTAAATCAATGGTTTACTATGACCTTAATTGACCTCTTCAATTTTTGTATGTTTCTCCCAACAGCCCACTGGGGCCAATTTACATTTCTTGGAAAACTAAATTTGGGTATGATTAAGAAGAAGCTGTTTTATACACAATACTGGGCTAATGAAAACAAATAAGACATTTTTTTTAATCAATGGTAGGTTTGCTACCACACAGAGTTCTGAGTTTTCCAAAAAGCTCAAGGACATGCCTGGACCAAGTGGTGATTTATGCACACAAGAGGACGCCATGTAAACACAAACTGCTGAACAATTTTCTTTATCTACAAACTTTTCTTTCAAATCGCATAAATAGCTGAGCATTCTCATAGAATAGTTTTGCTATGATGGCAGAATGTCATGTTTCGTCTAGCTTGACAAGAATGTAATATTTGTTTTCAACAGAGAGCTGTGTTTGTGTGTGTGGGAGGGGGAGGGGGAGGGGAGGGGATTGGAGGAGGAATGTCTATTGAATGCAAGCATAACAGCAAACCACAATGAAAATATTGAGAATTCAATGAGCTATGTAGATTGGTGGCTACAACTATTGACTGTCACAGCATTTGTTTTGAACAACAGTGTTTTTATGAAACAAACAAGGAATCATTAAACCAATAAAAAAAACTGAGAAACTTCTAAGCAAATGATAAAGGTGCATGCACATCAAACCACAGGCAAACTTACAGAAAGTGATACAAATCGATACCATTCTAAAATATAAAATAATCAAAAGGATCATTAGGAAATCTTTAACTTATATCTATGATTACTTTGTTGTTGATTATAATAGGTGCCTCAGGCCTGCCCCCTCCTCATCGAATGCCCCCTGAAAAATATGACACATTGTCCCGATACCACCAGTGGACTCATCCTTTGAACACAATAGAAATGATCAATCTTTTAGTACATACATAGTATCGAGTATTTGCAATGTAAACTGTTTAATAAGCTTATGTTTGGTACTCACTGACACAATACAGAAGTTTTTACAGGAAACCGTACAAAGGCCCCCCCCCTTCCGTATAATATAGATGGACATCTCATAACTTACCGTACATTGCGAACCCATGAAATGGAATGATCCCGTTGGGAGGGTACACGACTGCATAATCGCTGACACCGAGCATTCCTGGGAAGAAACACAAACCCATAAAAAGCACTATCATCACTTGAACCATTAGAGAGTTAATAAACTTCAGGGTGTTTTTCCTTTTTTTTCTTTACGGAAACAATCAACCCTGATTAGCCCCTTCTCTTTCAAATATATATAAGGATGACCATGAAGACGCAGACTGTGCCTTTCAATTTTAAAATTAATAAATAATAATCAGGAGGTATGGTGACTCGATCGTCGGAAAATGTATCAAAAAGGGATCATTTTGTTATTCTTCCATTTTATACATTAATAAACGAGAGAAAAACAATCATGGCTTAACCTGTAAAGTCAACATGAAATTGTCTAAACTTCAGCTTTGCTGTGCTGCCTGTAAAATAGTTGGATGATATTTTTTCACAAAAGTCCAAACAAAAACACCGAGGCTACCTCCGTTCCCAAATGATTTCTTCGTGATAAATATTCTTGCTAAAGATGAGAGAGACTCTCTCTCTCGTAGAAGGTCATAAGAGGCTGCGATGAGTCGTTAAGTCTCTGAGCGTCTTCGCCTCCCTCACCGGAGAGCCCTTCAGCCATTTATTGAAAAGGTATTAAGAGCTGTAGGGACAAGCCACCTTTTAAGAAGGTAAAACATCTTAAACGTTGTTGAGGCCAGGTAGTCTGTTGTCTACAAGATGCACAAATGGACAAACACACAAACACACACACACAGAACAGACAAAAACAGGTATAACTATTACTATACCTCTGATATAGGACTTGGGAGGTGTTGCCGAACTTTGAGCAAAATGCTTCAAGACTGTGGTGTCCCTTGAGAATAGTAGAAGAACCTGGTGGATGAAATCCTCAAAAACAAAATACTGGTCATCATTGGTTGCAGTCAACTTGACATCCTGACGGGAGGAGGAGGAGAGAAAAAGGTGTTTCCAAAAAGTGCATGCTGGGAATGAAACTAATTTGACATTCACTTCATATCTGTGAAAAATTTTATCAATTAATATGACATTGTCATCATTTCAAGGGATGTCCTCGATCCCCCACCCCACCCACCACCAGCCCCCCCCCCCAAATGCTTTCATGTCTGTCTGGACTGAAAAAGTCAAAGGTTTAATCTCAAGTTGGTTTTCCAAATATTATAATGCATGCCTGTAATGGCTAAAAGAGAGACGTCTAGGTTTCAACCTATACACGCTTTAAACATATTTCTGGTTTGTAGTACTCGCCACAGACAGGAAGTAGTGAAAGAGATAGTAATTCATGTTGAGAAATGAGAAAGTGAGATATTTTTCAATGAAAGCTCTGCCCTTGGTTAAAATGAAATGGATGGCAAGTCACAACTTAAGCTGTCTTGGTCTTACAATAAAGAGGGAGAGCCAGTTTGTTTAACGACTATGTTGAGCCAGCTGAGATGATACAACTATTTGTGAAACATGTTGAGAATGAAAGATAATAGGAGAAAGCCAACAGATTTAGAGATTCCTTACCAAGTTTGATATAAGATCATTTAATGTTAAAGCCTGCATGCATACAATATGTTCAAGTTTGGACCTTAAGTGACCTTTGACATCTAACGATAGAGTTCTGCTACTCACTAATGAGACTCTACATTTAGTATGAAATTTCAAATATACTGTACCACCTCTTGTCAGAATTTGACCTCTGGAGAACTTAAATGATTTTGACCTCCATAAAAAGCAATCATTTTCTTGAACTAATTAAGGTTTCTTGAACTAAATAAGGTTTCTTGAACTAAATAAGGTTTCTTGAACTAATTAAGGTATAACTGTTCCATAGGCTACCTATGAACTTCATCCAACCTTTTCTTTCAGATGCATATTGTTTATTAGCCTGTATTGTAATTACTAGTCTTCAGCACCTTGACCTCAGTTGACCTATACAAAATTCAGTGCGCCCAATGGGTGCTCACTAAATGGCACCCGCACCTAATTATGAAGGTCATCCAAAGATTTAATTTTGAACTTTTTGAGTTTCCAAGTTCTTTTTGCAAGTTTTTATACAACTTGACCACAGGTGACCTTGAATGACATTTGAACTCTACATGAAAACAAAAGGTTTCTTTAACTCAGTAAGGATGGATCAACATTTGAAGTATGAAGATAATGCAATCTATTGTTTTGGAGCATAATAGTCTTAACTAGATATCAGACTCTTGACCTCATATGACTTTTTGGCTCTACCAAAACAAAACTGGTTCTTGTACTCACTGATGTGGATCCACATGCTAATTAAAGTATGAAATTCATCCACCGTTTACTTTTTTAGCTTGAAATAGCTTAGTACTATTAGGTATTAACCATGCAGCTGCCCTCTTCATCCCCTCCCCCTCCCAGCTCTCCCCCTCCCCTCTCCCCCCCCAGTCCTGCCATCATCCACATTCTCTATCATGTTGAAACAGGGTAGATACATTCTGTGGCTAAATTAATCCCACTTTTTTTCCAATTCTCACCCATCTATGAACTTGATTTAATCAAGAAATGCATTCAAAACAGCGAGCATTGTCACAGAAGAAAAGAGTGCAACTTTGTCCATCAATCTCCCTGTCACTCATCTTACAGAAACAGTAGCTGCTAGGAGTGTTTCTTTCCAATTTACAAATGTTTTTCTGGAATCTTGGCAAAGGTCTGCATATATCTGTGCAAAATGAAACCATCTAATCACACCACCCCAACAAGAGGGAAGAGTACTGTCATCAAAACAGGCTAAAGATAGTATTTCAGCCCATTTACCCTTATGCATAAACGGAAAAGCATTCATAAACTATATCATTAAAGGAGAAGCGTATATATACCTTACTATCTTCCGTAGCCTAGCAGTATGCACTCATGATGCACAACCTAAATCCATGCATAAAGCAGTGTTAGCTCAGTGTTAGCTCAGCTCAGTAGCTCAGAGGAGTGTTAGCTCAGTGGTTAACGCCGGTGCCTTTCAATCATAAGGTCCCCGGTTCGAGACACTCCCAGATTAATGTATGTCGTCCAGTTACAGAGTTGTTGACAATTAACAATTCATAATCATGGACGTTAAATATGAATGTAAGAGACTGACTTCGGTCAGCTTGCGGCTTTGATAAGCCAATGAGGCTTCTTCGCGAGTTCCTGCTTGCAAGCGGATCTAAAATAGATACATACATACAAGCAACTACTGTACCAGTGATCCAGTTAGGAGAATCTCAATGCTTCTTAATGTGACTAATATTGACAACATCATAACAAGATTGAAATAATCCAGTCAAAGATGGATTCGTCACAGGACCAATAGTGATTTTGGATTTGTTTTAATGCTATATTAATTGTTGCATTTGTCTCATTAGGCTCTAGTAATGAGGTGTTATAGTCTTCAATTAGCAGCTGTTGAAACCTTTCTCTGGCATATATAACTTAATGATACTTGCCAGCTATTGTATTCATTATCGGTGTGTTTGAAACTACACAATAAAAATATGGAAATATTAAAGTAATGCAAAACAGATCCTTGTTGCACTACGAGTTGAATTGACATTTATATTACACACTGACGAAATGGCTGCATGCCACAGATTGATATAAAACTTTGAAAACATTGGTGCAGAACCATCTCTCAAACAAAAGCAAATTTAATCCTTAACTAATTGGGGTGGGGGATGGGGGGGGTGGGGAGTTGTTCAACACAATCGTTCCGGTTCCAAATCACAAAAGATAAGATCCACGGTTTGGCTTGACCCACCCCTTTAAAGGAACCTCTTAATCAGTGAACCCAAGCGATGCTGAAAAATTGATCAATGTTCTGAAGTTGCCCCCTCGACAGGACTGACCTACATTTCAGGGAAGCAAGGATCACCTGAGATCAAACATTTCATGTTTTGATGTAAAAAAAACAAAAAAAAAGACAATCCTGTCAAAAACATGGAGGCATTTATTAGCGAGAAAGAGTTCAGCAAACATTGGAAAAGAATTTTACCTTATAGATCAGCTTATCCACCAAGAGGTCGTGCTTGAAGACATAGTTCTTTAACTGTTCGTAGATTAGTTTGTCCTGCAAAAGATCGCCAAAGGGGAGGAAGAAGGAAAACACAGTAAGTTATTGACCACAAACTCTCCTTTATTATTTAGCTATGCACTTTGGTTCATTAACAAACATGCATTACTCAGTAATCTTATATATTGGCATTTTGTACGGATTTGAAAGGTCAACCTCATTGCTCCCAAATGTCAGATAATCTTGGTCACCGCCATTTCCAACTTAAATAAAAACGTGCTTCCGCCACCCTCTTTTTCTCCTTACTGAGAAATTTTCACTGTCTATTAATAGAATCTTCAGGGAAGTTATTTTTGACAACCTTTAAGCAATTTTACCTTTTAAATTTTTTTTTTTTTTAATATAGCAGGCTAACATTTGGTACCACCACTGATGACCTTTCAATATTGATTCACCAGATTTTATTAACATTTCAAACTTAAGAATTTGATTCATACTGATAATCTTCAATTCTTGAAATACAATATTCATGAAAATGATTTCTGCCATACAATAGAAGGAAATGAATCATACATCATTACATTTGACACAGCAATTTATGAAATTGAAAAGGTCTGAAATATGAAATTACCCACCTTCCACCCCACACCAACCACCCCTCCCCCGCAACTCCCCCACTTCCAAAAAAATTTATGCTCTATTGGTCATGTCATCACATGAAGAATTTACTACCCAAAATAATCCTGCAGATGTTTCTGACCAGTCAGTGACGCAAGTGACGCGTGCTACATAAGGTAAATATACACAATTATTTTCAACTTGACTAAAAGCAATCGGTCTTTAATAGGTCCCATAAATACATGCACAACTACCGTTTTAGCTCTTGCCTTTGAGTCTGGCATCATTGGAAGAGATATATGGTTAAGACAATTATCCCTTAATCGGTTTTTGGGAAAACATCAGTGATTTATTAATGCCATAAGTTAATTGCAGCCATGCTAAATCATATTATAATAGCTACTGGTTTTCTCATCAAGCTCTTAAATCTTGCTGAAGATCAGAGGCCTTAATTGTGTGAGCATGCTTAGAATTTCAAATTTTTTAAGCCATTTGCTAAAAAATGCCAGTGAATAAAAAAAATATTCTAATGTTAATGGTATGATGATAACATTTGTTTGTTATATCACATAAAGGCAACCAATTTCATCAAGAAACTCACTATAATTATTTAAACTGTCATATTCTGCCCTTCCATGCACGGCTAAATAAACACGTTTAATAATTGATTGCGTTGAGGAATCTGGAAAGCTGGTCTGTGGGACTTTATATGCATACCAGAATTACACCACCACATTAATTAACATATTAACACAATATAGCTCAGTGGTTAACGCCGGTGCCTTCCAATCATAAGGTCCCCGGTTCGAGTCACTCCAAGATTAATGTATGTCGTCCAGTTACAGAGTTGTTGACAATTGACAATTCATAATCATGGACGTTAAATATGAATGTAAGAGACTGACTTTGGTCAGCTTGCGGCTTTGATATGCCAATGGGAATTCTCGCGAGTTCCTGCTTACAGAAGGATCTAAGAAATACATACATATTATACAACAAAACAAATAAATAATTTCCGAAGCTCTCTCGTTTACTTGTATTTCATATTCTAGAAAGTCACCGTTGTAAACTGATGAAGATTCTGAAGCAAATGAAGGGAAGAAAACTTTCTGAACGAGAAACATGGACATGTTCGAGTGTATAGTCGAGCAGTGTGCATATATACTGCTTGGTAGAAAAGTTACTCAAAGACAAATTCGATTTCGTAGAAATCTTCCCACCTGCCAAGAAACCGTATCCGAGCTGAGGGCCGGAGTGTATCGTTTTTAGCATTTTATAATGAGTCAGAGTAGCAATATACCTGTAGGACTCCAGGGAATTAACTGCAGTCAAGTGGTAAACCGTTGGATGGTTCAGGCGGTTACAAGTGCTTGCATCCAACATATCTTATAACCTTCCAACGGACAGTTCCTCATCCTTGATGAGAAACCAGAGAATGCCGCATCATCTCAGCATTTGAACTAAAGTTTCAAACCGGTATGGTATCACCCGTCATCGATGCCAAAATGATACAGGCAGGACTAATTCTCGCAAATTTGTAAATATTTGTAACTTTGCACGTGTGGTTTCATACCTTAGCTTTGATAGAACTGTCGATAAGTCTCGGATTTAAATCTCCAGAAATCGTTGCTCGTGACATCACACCCTGATTATATTTACGCTTCCTATCACGCTGAATTGTTATGTTAAAGTTTTAATTTAAAACTTGGGAAAGTTAATACAATCCTGTGGCCAAATTATGTTTCTGGCAATTTGTCAAACTTGAGTGGCAGAAACATGACACTAGCCTGCACGCCCAAGAGAACCAGGTAAGGATATGAGGAAATATTTCAAAAGATGATTGAAGAAATTGGAGAGATATGAAAGAAATTAGGAAGTGGCATAAGTATGTTGAGAACTTCAAGACAGGAAGCTTAAGTTCTGTCAAAAATTTTCAATCAAAGCATAAAATTTTGCAGCAGCCATGTATAGGATATTCACAGGTATTACTTACTCCCGCAAATCCCTTTATCTCCGTAAAGGGATTTTCAAAGTTCAGGAAAGGATATATGAATGTTGCTCAACTCTAAGCACATTGGAACTGACCAAACCCTAAGGGGGGGGGGAATACTTGCAATAGCCCTACACATCATTAAGAAGAGGGGGGAAGATGGGGATGGGGAGAGGGGCAAGTAGGGGCAGATACAAGGAGAGGAAGAGGGGATTACCAGATACCCTCCTTTAGTAAATACAAACAACTGAAACATTTTTTTTTGATAGAATTAGCTGATCATAAATAATACTCTCTCTCTCACTTTATCAGATATTCAAAAATGTCTTTTTACACCCGAAGGCTCAATTACAGAACATGCTGATCACACGACTAGATCGAACCTCTTCGGTCATGTTCTAATTCCAATTGCTACCAAGTCCACCTTTATCAAAAATTGTGTGGCTTTCAACCTGCAAGTTTATCTGTTAGTTCAGAAGCTTGTCCATTCGTAAATAGTGGAGCTGTGATATTGACTGCCAATTGAACAACGAAACGTCACCAGTACCCACGAATATGGGATGAACTTCCCCAATTGGACGGAGTCCCAGTTTTAAGGATAGAATTATTCTTACTGGGGAAAATGTTATCATATTCCACTGCTGTGAGTTTTAATTCCATCAGGACAGGCTTTTTCATCCTGGAAAATAATGTAATATATTCTCCCATTTTCTCAAAATTTTTCTTTTCTGGAAAGGGAGTCGATGTCTTGATATATATCGCAAAGTGCATTATAGCATGATCTGTCGCATATTACCCGGTCATGTCCATTATTTCTTTTCAGTCCTAAATTTAAAATTTCTAGTTTTTTTCAATTTGGCAGATGGAATAAAATCTCGACGCACCTCAGCACATTCTTCAGGTTAAGTCCGGGGGGATTTTATCCATCTCTACAGCTAATTGATTGGCTAATCTAGCGTCCACGGCGGTATATGCCTGATTTGTGTGTCCACATCTGTCTGCATGGCACTACAACGAGTTAAGAGGAGTTCCTGATCAATTTGTCTCACCGTTGACAATTAATTACTTCACACCTCCAGTCGAAGGAAAAAAACAAAATTGTTTGGATGGATCGAGGCATTGGATATATACCTACCTCATGAACTTGAAAGCAGAAGTATAAAAATTCATTCGCATTTAGGGAAGTCTATCGGAGTGAGAGACGAGAGATTGCGGGGATATTCAGACGGACGGAACTTGGATTTTTGAGAGAGACGGTTGATTGCCTGGGAGGACGGACTTACGGGCGCAACTTTTAGAGATTAGCGCATCGATGCGGACGGAGTTATACGCTGAGTGAAGAGGGAAGTGTAGAGGCCCGATGGTTCAGGTCTCATGTAAGAGTACAGTACATACAAAATTTATCTTGACAAATTCCTTAAATCTCCCAAGAAAGACTGCAGTTATCAGTGTTGCTCCCAAATATGCTAGAAATGTGAGATAATGGCCAATATACCCATGCTCATGCAGATTTTAGCAAGTATTTGAACTACCACTCCTCAAAGTCATTAACAACATTCAGACATTTCATTGTTTAGTCTAATAATATATAAATAATATATAATAAAATAATATATAATATTTAATATATATATATATATATATATATTCAAGACTCATAGCCTTCATTTGGGGCCAAATAGTGGTCACCTTTAGGAAAGAATTAAAGGAGGCGGTCGACTATTGCGGGCCGGTGGGGTGATTGAGGAAATTTAATGTTGGAGTTATTATTAGATGCATGAGAAGGCAGTACTGGCAGTGACTTATGAACAGGATACAATATGTATTGATCGAGGGAGGGAGGGGTAAAAGGGAGGTAAATTTTTAAGTCTTAAATTTTACATAAATTTATACTGAAAAGTGTCATGTGACAAGTAACCTGGTTTGACATAAAAATTAATTCATCCAAAATATATCTGACAAATCCTTCTGAATCAATCATGAAGGGTTCCATGCGTTTCCGAGAAACGTGTATAAACCAGTGAAGCTGCTGTGAATAGGCTGCCATAGGTAGTATGTGGATTGAAGAAAACCTGTAGATTCAAAGCCAGCAGATATGACTATAACAACGTTTTGAAAGGGTAAATCTCCCATGGGTGATGAAATTATGTGATAGCATGTCAAAGTAACAATGAATAAGGTGGCATATGATGAGGACCATGCAACCCCCCTCCTCCCCCCTCCCAGCTCTGCAGCTCTACCTCAAACCTTTCACTGATAGTATCCTTCGAAAATATAATGGCACCATTTGCAAATAGATCAGTGATCTCCTAATACTATTGGTTTCTCTTTCCGATCTTCATACCTAACCAACTATTGTCCTGCACTTTTCTCTGACATCTACAGTGACGGTTCAATGCAACAAGCTCACGATGTTTGAATTAAGGTAGAAGAAACCTTGTATATACCAGTTATG
This sequence comes from Apostichopus japonicus, assembly GCF_037975245.1. NCBI lineage: Eukaryota > Metazoa > Echinodermata > Holothuroidea > Aspidochirotida > Stichopodidae > Apostichopus > Apostichopus japonicus. Next base: position 18,339,341 of record NC_092574.1, read on the forward strand.
AATTTATAACTGCTAAAATTGTATAAAAGTACATTTCACCCACCACAAACATGTTGGGGAGAACATTGGTAACAGCTATGGTATATTTATCAGTGGCGGAGCTAGGGGTATTGGTCAGGGGGAGGGGCAAGAATGGTCTGTAGGGGGCTTTCGACACTATCTAAGCGGAGCGCCACCACAGGTTGATGCGGAGCGTACAGAAATGTTTTGAGTAAAGATATTCCCTAGATCGCCGGAAATGACACTTTCCGGGCCTTGCTAATTTGCAGATAAATGAAGAATAAACAGGTGTCATCGCCATTTGTGACAACTCGGAATTTTATATGGGTGTTGAAAGTACATGCACTTCATCACAATCCCTTGTGGTATCTTTGTGAGTGCTCATGTTTTCGTAGCCCTGACACAATGCCTGTTGTGCCTGTTGTAACCTACTGCACTAGTCAACACACTGATCATGGTGCGGCGTATAACGTACACTGTATGCCGACTTAAAGTTTGGTGTTTATTACTATTTCAGCCACTGCGCGTGGCGTATCGTCTAAAAATAGACCGAAAACCCCGTACAGTTCTTGGAAATAGTTTCGTACAACGGAAGTGCCGATAAATTAAAGACCGCCTAAGAGCATTTTGTCAGAAAATTACACCAACCAAAATGTGACAAATGTCAATAGGTAGATGAGAGCGTAATAAAAAAGTCAATAATCGGAAATAAGTAAAAAGTGATAAAAAAGCTCAAAAGTGCGTCAGCAGTCCATTTGAGTCCGTCAGGGGGAGCATCCGCCCCCCCCCCCCTGACTATATGGTCGCTCCGCCACTGATCTTTACAGGGGATATGACAAAGTTAACTCATCCATAAACCGTGGGATGCATGACCAAGGTTTAGACTTTTTTTCTTGTCACAATCGATTGAAATGTTATATGTCACTATAATACACATCGACCAGATTTTTCATCAAATTTAGATTAAATTCCACATTTCATCTGGTGGAAATGATATTCCCTGGGAGGCATATCATAACCAGTGGCAGCTGACTATAAAACTTTAAAGTAATGTAACCCAGACGAATATAAAGACATCTATCGCAGTTTGGAAAGTTAAAATGTCATCATTATATTGCCCACATGGAAACATGCTAGCATTTAGTCAAATAAGTACTTGATATGTGTAAACTTCATTACGAATTTTCCTTCCATCACCAGAATATTTTGCTTCACTGAGGCCAATCCATTTCAGAAATTTTAACATCCCCCAATTGAGAATAGGTTATTAGAGATATCTAACTTGAATATAATTGCAAATTTCTCTTGAAATCCCTTCCCTGCCACTTTCTGGGTTATACTGAATATGGCTGGTTATTGTGATCCTAGCAATGTCATGCAACTGAGGTAATGCTAACTGACTGACAATGCCTATCAAAGAAATGGCTATATATTATAGGTACAGCCACCAACTAATTAACGGCCTAGATTAAATAATAGATGGCTGCAAGTTAAGAGTACAAAAAATTCTTTACTCTTTTCAAATTATATGAATTCTAAGAAATTTACCTCTACAGAAAAGTATACAGTACTTATGATTTGAATGACAAATAAAATCAAGTTTTAGAATATAACAATCTTTTGGGACAATTATTGATGATTTTTAAATTATTAACATATAAGCTATTATTCAAACTTTAAAGTTAGAACTAGCTGACATAACTACTGGAATGTTGCATAGGTGATAGATTTAATATTTTACAATTTAGATGGTATAACATTTGTCTAAGTGTTAAATAGTGTGTCAATGGCTCATCCCAAAATGCATCAGCTTAATTTTGTATCACTCTTCATGTCCACAGCAAAGTGCAAATATCACTACAAATAATTCTAGGGTCAGTAACCTCTCGACCCATGTGCTTACCACCACAGTTAGTTGGTGTACGTTATATTTCCATCCTGAATGCGCTCATTATAATGTTGTAATAATAAAAGACCAGACTGAAGTCTAATTGATAAACTAGCCATGCATTAGTAACATTTTACCTCCGCTAGCTGATAAGGGTAATTAATTAAACCGCAGAAAGAACGATAAATCCTTTTTCCATACCAGGCAACTCAAAGTGGTACCAAGGACATTGCACTCAATGTAGCTATTAATGTAAGCAAAAACCTTGATCGCCGAGCACACAAGGAACCTTTTAGCTTAATACACAGAAAGTAAAATTAAACAATAAAACATATTTCAGATACTATTGGCACAGATCAAACAACAAACTCAATTTTATTTATTTTTTATAATTCATGTGAATTAGTGATATGAATATTCTCGATTCTCTATTCAGCAATTAGTTTCAAAAAAGTAACTGCTTAAACTAATACAGAGTAGTTTTCCATCCCGTTTTAACTTCCGATCACAATTTTAGATATGATTTAGACTGACTGACTGTTATCAGAGGGACGTTTAAGAATTATGTAATTAATGAAAGAATTTTAATGCATTACCATTTTGTATTCATTACATTAGAAACCGATGAACACAGTTTCAACCAGTTACAACAAGTTTTACAGTATTTTTCACTCTGTGCCCAGCCTCCTCTAGCTGTGTTATTATTATTTATTATTATTGTCATCTTTAATGAGGGTAGTCCTGCTCAATGCAGAAGCACTGCTTTCCAGAGAAGCCCTCAATACAAAATACATATACAATATTATGCAGTAGAAAAACGGTAAACATCCAAAAGCACATAAAAGGACGGCAAAAAGATAGACAAACAAATATCAGACATCTAAACAAAATATATAGTTTTCATTTTGTGTTTATAAAAATATTAACATTTGGCAAGCATTTCAAATTTGGGGGAAGACTGTTGTCGATTCTTCAAACCACCTTTGTGAACTATCGCATTTAAACAGGTCAGACGTACTTTTTTTGAAGCTGTCATTGTTCAACATAAAATGCTGGATTTCTGCATCCTTAAAATGCATCCTTGAAAATTGCATCCTTAAAAATGTTGGATTTCTGCATCCTTAAAATGCATCCTTGAAAATTGCATCCTTAAAAGTGTTGGATTTCTGCATCCTTAATCAAAACTGATTCCTCATAACATTTTGTAATTGTCAAAGTCTCATGAATTATTCAAGTTTTGTGACTATACTTTTATCTTGTCAAAAGCAGAGGTAAGGATGTCACGACTTTATTCAACTGAAAATAGTTGCTGTTTTTTTTACTTCTTTATCACATTTATAAATGATACTATACTTATTGAGGGATATTTTGGAAAATAAAAAAAAATAAAAAAATTCTAGCCACATAGAGACCATTGACAGCTGCTGTTAGTTAGAAGCATACATTCAAAATATGTATCCTGGTTTCTGGATAATTCAACAAGAAGATTATCATAGGAAAATAAAGCCTTCGAACAGTAATTAACAGTGATAACAAATGATCACATGCCTGGACCTACTGTGATCCACCCCCCCCCCAACCCCAGGTAGAATGCTGAAGGATAAGCCTGCAGTCAAAATAGGTAATACACTCACTATCAACCATATCTCAAACCAATAAACTATTTTGAAGTGGGGTTCCCAAATAACAGTATGGGATAGTTTTAAAAGTCTAATATTGGGATATTTTTCCCTCAAAAGTACCAGCTCAAGGAATATCATAATCTATCAATTAATGCTATTTAATTGTAAATCATGATAGAGTTAGCTCATGTCTAAGTACTAGAATTTAACACACTCTATGAAATTGTATCTTTCTCAAGTGTCCAGTGGCAAAGGAAGCCAAGAAAGTGTCCAGGGTCATGAAGCCAGTGGCCTTTGAGGATTTTTTGGCAGAAGAATTTTGGAGGCTCAGATGGGTGGTTGGAAATTGCAATTTTTTAATCTCAAACTTTGGATGATTTTATCTTATTAAATGTTGGGAGGGAGGGGGTGGATGAGGAGGAGGAGATGGCTGCCCAGTCAACACCCCTCCTTCTCTGCTACACCTATGCTACTATATGTACATACCCCATGTGAAATAATATAGTGAAACTTCACTGACACACATTATTGGACCACTAATTCAGATGGCTGGTGAAAGCAATCAAAAATGGAGAGAATGAGAGAGAGATGTGGAGAGAGAAAAATAAGCCAAAAACACTCTGTGACATCATCATCATCATCTATAAAAGATGAGCAATATGCCTCCATAAGGTCTCCGAGTGTTTTACTACAGGAGTTTGCTAATGATAAAGGGGAGATTGCAACCTGGAACGAGCCTCCAAATGGTTATTTCTTTGATTATCAATCAAGATAAGAGGCCACTACTAAGACTTGCTAAATCTGACTGCATGATGCACTTCTGGTCAAACTATCACAAGGATTACTTATATATATAGATACAGAGCCAAGAAAAAAAAAGAAAAATTACTTTTCCCAACTGTAGAAGAAAAGTGTAAATGACCTTTCTACTTGTGAAAATGGAATTACACCGGTATAAAACACCAACAAATAATCAGTTGACGTAGGAAAACGGTCGTTAAAAGCTCAAGCTTGTCAAAATACTCACATTACGTTGGGAGGGGGGCAGCAGGGGGGGTGAGTGAGGCGAATGTGAACTTGACGAACAATGTAAGCAGTGCCACATTATTGCAATGGGCAGACATTTTTTGGGAGAGTAACTGATTGAATGTGTTTATGTTAAAATTCCACATATATTCTCTCCTCCCACACACACTTACACGATGACAAAATTGCTGTGATTTTGTGACATGAATTATATAGTGTCAGATTTAAGACCTTAATGAAAAGTAAACAAGACAAAATGTCATGAATTCTGGAAAACATTTGCTATATTGATGACAAAAAAAATCACCAATAATTGGTTTTTAATAATGTTCACACTCTGAATATAACAACAGACAAAGAAGATTACATTTTCTATCATTAAGTTTATATTTTTTTAATGATGATAAAGCAATTAAGTGAAATAAAAATAATTGCATTGTAACAATGCTTTCAGCACCTATAATGAAATGTGAAATATACTTATACTATTCAATTTTTTTATTACAACAACAAAAGAACAACAAAAACATCAATTATTATCATTTGAAGATATCCGAAGGGGGAAGGGGAGGGGAGGGGGAGGGGGAATGACACTTGATAGTTCTTATGCCAAGATAATGACAGGGCGAAACACTCGCAAACAATTAACTGATTAACTCTTTCTTCCTCTTGTATCGAGAGACTTGATATTTTGACAAATTGTAGCTCAGGGACTGACAGCTGTTCTCCTTACGTAAGCCCCATTTCATCACGTTTTGCACCATGGAAATAAAGCCCCTACAAGAATGAACTGAACTGAATCAAAACAATTTTGGTGTCATTTGCCGGTCGAACGCCACAGAGATTTGTTTCCCTACGAACTACATAACTTCCCACGAAAGCCTGCAAAACATGAATGGATCTACAACTAACACATAAAGAATAAATTAAATAAACTCCATGAAATATTGGAGACGTACGTGTTTCATTTCCTAAAAGCGGCATAACACTTTTGTATTTGCTCAAATTAACACATTTAAGTTTTTATGGAATTTGTTTTCTTGATAATCTTCATCTTCGAAAAATAGAACAAACGAGGCGGGAAGATTGACAGAAAGGCTATAATGCCAAAGACTATAAACAGGAACTGGTGCATGCTCCCGCAAGGCTGGCTCTACTTTTTGCTGCGGTTCACTGAACTGTTGTGTGATGCTTATAAGCTGCGTATCAGCTTCGGGGACTGACGTGCTCATTTCATTAAAACTCCTTATAAATTGAAGAAAGGAGGAGAAGGATTTCTTTTGCGCATAATTTAAGTCGTCACGGGTGTTGTTTGTACCTCTAGCTTACAACTCGTTACTCAGGGCACCCCCACGTATGAGAAAGATCAAACAGTTTTCATCACATGGTATGGGTCTCAGAACATTACCCTTGAACAGCTATACCGTAGCTTACTCTCACGAAGTCCCACTATTCACTGGTGTAATACTGGACTGAGAAATATTTCATTCCTAGACGTTTACAATTTAATTTGCACCGGAACAAGATGAATTAACAAAATGATAGGGAAATTAAATTTAGATGCATATAATAAATAGGGGATCTTGAAAAAGCTGTTTTTGCAATATTCATGATATTACACAGTATGTAACCATGCATTCTGCACAATTTAATTTGAAACCGTTCAAACTGTGTAAGTAACTTTGGCAACAAGATTACAGAATATATTTTGCAATTGATTTGAAACTACAATTGTATTCTGCAATCACACACGTGGATTGTAAAGAGTTAGTTTTCACAATATGTAAGGTGAAGTTAAATACTTTAAGCACTTGTTACAATTCTACCAAGTTACATGTCCAATACCGATAGGATTACTCAACAGTAACTAATATTTTCCAATTAGTTAAAAACTTTTAACTAACATATAACAAGCTGCATCTTGTGCTGTGATTACAGTTATTAAAAATCATTCTTTTATCACAACTTCCCTCCCCCTCCCTCCCCCCATTCATCACCTCCAAGTATCCTCTAAAAGTCTAAAAAGAGAGAGAAGAATATATGGGAAAAATTTGACATTCAATTTTCTTTTTCATTTTTTGGGGGAAAAAATGAGCAAGAAGATATTAAACTCAGTATGCAGACAGGCACTTGTGCATTAGCCTGCCCTCCGGCTAGTCGATACAAAAGTGATCATGACAATGGTGTAAGAATCGACAAAATGATGACATCGCTATCTCTGTCTCTTCGATTGAGAGGTAGCAGAAGAGGATGAAAAATCGTTTCTCATGTTACAGATGATTGGCACTTGTGAGTAGTTACTCTCCAAGGGTACGTACCACACCAGGCTGTCAATTATTTCGTTAGAGAGTATAGGCTCTTTGAGCGAAGGTCTTTGACTCACAATCAAGGTTAAATGACAATGGAGAGAAGAGATTTTTACTTAACGTAAAAACCAAAAAGAGAGATTGAATGAAAAAAAGTCAGTAAGTCATCTTTTGCCAGTGAAAGAAAAGAGGGAGCTGGAAAATTACTTCTCATATCAACAGATAGTGAAGGAAAGCTTGGCATGAGTAAGAGGCATTTTGTGACAGATCAGAGGCATATCGGGAGGACAGTTTGCCCGATGACATTATCACATCTGCAGATAAGAAGGGAGCTGGCCTTAGCCATATCAGAAACTGTTACGTAAATAGCAGAGCAACACTCTGCTTATACCGTAGATATTTGCAAATATTTCTAATTAACTTACGTACATGTGTGTAAGAATTTGTCTTGATATATGTTTGTCTGTGTTTTGATTATTAATTCTCGGGCACTGTATAAAATAAATAAGTTTTATGTTCATATAATATTAACTGAAGGTACGTAGATAGGGAAATGAGGAGCGGGGGGGGGAGAGACTGCTCTTGCCCACTGCAGGGCAGAGTGGGGGGTAAAGTGGGTACTTAATGCCCTAGGTTGCTCCATACATTTTGCTTCATGTTGTTGTTTAGAGATGAGGGGGTCATATCATAGACATTTAAGCAACAAGTTCTAGCAATTTTGGATGCTATGTACAGGTGATAGCTTATTTGGGGGCAACATTCCATTACTCATCAAATACACAGCTAAAGTCCATGCACTATCCCCCCCCACCCCTGCCCCCAACACCAATGGCAGCAAAGACTTAATTCCCAGCTCACCTGGTTGAGGTTGAAAACATTTGCTGTTTTGTTGAGTTTATACACATGACGTACGGCCAGCTGACAAATTGAATTTACACATTTTATGGTATGATTTAATTCTGGCCAATCCATTCCTGTCATTCCAGCCTCCCCCCCCCTCCCCAACTCCACCTTTTCCTTCTCCTCAATTTATCAAACAACCTCCCCCTCTCACACCCCCTTCCTATAAGTATCCACACTATATCGGCATATTCCTTAAGTTTATCAACCAATCGGAGAGAAACAGCTAGTAAGTTGTTATTTACACTGTACAGACAGATACATCATCCTTGCACCTTTCATAGCTTTGACAAAATGTCAGTAAATTCCATCAGTATTTTACTGATGGAATATAAACTATTTACCCATCTGCCAAGAAGGAGAAAGACACAGTACGGAAAGAATATTAGTTTAACACCTTTGGTCTATGTAGGACATCCCCTAGAGAGACAGCACTTTTGATAATTAATGTGCATAGATTACAACAGATTGAGCTCCAGGATAAGGTAAACTGTCTGTCCATGGATCGGTACAATAGTGAGTTCCGCATGGTGGAGATTTGCAGGAGTCGCAAAAAGTCTGGACAGTCTCGCCTATGGTGTGCCGTTGTGGCAAAAATACACGCGTTTAAGCGTGATATGATGAGTGACGTGGCAATTGAGAAATCAGTCTAGCCTATGGGGTGCCGTTGAGACAAAATACACACGTTTAGCATGCTAAGAAAATGACGCAATTGAGAAATCAGTCTAGCCTATGGTGTGCCGTTGTGACAAAATACACACGTTTAGTGTGATATGAAGAGTGAGGCAAGTGAGAAATCAGTCTAGCCATGGTGTGCCGTTGTGACAAAATACACACGTTTAGTGTGATATGAAGAGTGAGGCAAGTGAGAAATCAGTCTAGCCATGGTGTGCCGTTGTGGAAAAAATACACACGTTTAGCGTGATATGGAGAGTGAGGCAATTGAGAAATCATCCAGCCTATTGGGTGCCGTTGAGACAAAATACACACGTTTAGCGTGCTATGAAAAGTGACGCAATTGAGAAATCAGTCTAGCCTATGGTGTGCCGTTGTGACAAAATACACACGTTTAAGTGTGATATGAAGAGTGAGGCAAGTGAGAAATCAGTCTAGAGCCTTCTCTGCTACCTAAAAAGAAAACTAGTTGCATATTTGAAAAAAAAGCAATTATTTTCAGCCATTTAAAGGACACCTGGCATATTTAAAGGTGAATGTACCATTATAAAACAAGCAACTAACAATTTCAATCAGCTAGATACTGTACCAAACAGATCCCCTCCCATCTCTTCCCGAACAGTTTACGGTTTCCTAAATTCTTTTAATCACACAAATGTTAATAAAAGTGACTATTTATCATGCACATAATTTGTCGTTACAAAGTTTATAATATTCACTAGTGTCGGAAGCTTGCAATTCAATACTTATGTCAAACAGCCCCATTGTCTGGAATCAGAAAACTTGTAACATATTTATGCAACAATCAAATTAATACATGGAGCACTTTAATAGTTTACATGTTCGCCATCTGCAAACAACCTACGTCGGTCTTTGTTCACGGCAATTTTTACTGGCGTTCCTATTAAAACTTTTCTACCCACGATATCAATGTAACCATAATTAGGGGCAATTCAGTTATCATAATGGATTTGAATTGCTAAATGTATTCTTTGAATGAAAGGGTGGAGGGGAAAGTGAGGGGGGAGGGGGTGTTGCAGTGGTTCAGCTTCTTTGTATCCTTGTGGTGAACAATAAATGAGAAAATTTCGTCCCTTGAACATAATATAGCCATGCCTGACCTTGTAGAAAGTGTACGTAGTCAATCAGCCGAGTCCAAACTGGTTTCTGTAACTTGGCTAACATTTGAGAAATTTAGGAACATCTGGAATTGCATTTAACAAGCCTTTTATTTGAATATAACACTGAAAAAGATGAAGATATTATGTTACCCTTTATAAGGCAATCATTTCTTCCCTCGACATTTAATTATTTTAGTTAGAAATTCCATTAATATTTACTTAAACATGTTCGATCATTTTACTGTCTTTTCCTTTTGTTATAACAAACAGTTGAAACTACAGTAATTAGATCAGTAATTACGCAAATTAGTTCAGTAAATATGCAAATTAGTTCCGTAAGTATGCAAATTGCCATATCGTGAGTTATAAAGGAATCAAATTTTCACTATTTTTGGTTTATTGTGGGGATTTCAGGGATTGTGTAGTCACTATAACACAAAGAATTAAAAGTCAGTAGAACTTAAATAAGGGCAACAACAACAACTAAAAACAACATAACAAAGTAAACACTGTAACAGATCGTACAGATCGATAGAGAACTTTAAAAATTTCGGGCACTATATGTCAATGCATGTGAACCAAGCATTGTACAGTACAGGCACATGAGCATACAATTAATACATAGATCTTCTTTATAAGTATTATACCCGATGAAATTAATTCTTTACGACACCCTCCTGTCAAGTGCTCATCTCATGAGGATGAACGGTTATCAGATGTCACACGACAAGGTCTTCTGTAATGGTAAATGAGTATCTGTTGGTATTATTGAAAGATTGGAGCTGCATGCAATTGGTGTAAATTTGTACTTTCGCCAGTTTATTATAGAATTATTGACCTATGATATTGGTTTGCGATCTTTCCAGCTGCATTCATAAACTATCAATTTCTAGCGAAATGCTAGTAAATTTACGCTTTCGCTTGACTACAAATTCTGAGACAAGAAAGAACTATAAACAGAATCACTAAAAACAAACAAATTTTGCATTTACCTACAAAGTTCAGCAATTTCACTACATCAAATACATATAACTATTCAAATTAAGATCCAATTAATCATGGTTCCAAATTAATTAATTTGCAAAATATATTTAACCAAATTAATTCATTAAGTACCGAATAAATTAGATTTTGAAATTACATCACCAATTTGCAAAATTATTTAATCAGATAAACAAAGCATTTTCAAAATATTAGGGGGAAAAAAGGTGACATTTTTTGTTATAAGTTAGAAATGAAACTTTGACCGATTGATTATTCCAACTTTTAGTATGTAAGTTAATTTAAGCTGACAATTTCAAAAACTTTTACCAAAATGTTGTTGATTGGGGCTACTCGTACATGATCCCGACAAATTTGTCACGTCTGAAATTTATGTCCTTGAGCACAATCCATAAAATGAAAGCTTCTAACTAATATTATAACATCACAACAGATCCTACTTTAACCAAGACTTGAAATGTCAACAACATTTATTCACTTTTCACTTGGAACATAAACAAATTAGTAAACTTATTAAGTACATTAACATTCAGGGGCAGGAATTACCAGTTATGAATTAAAAAGTACTTTGGCATTAACAAGTAACTAAGAATATAGGCTTACTAATTACATTCAGTATGAACAGAACTTCTGTTTATAGTGGCAGTGAAAGATGGTTCAATCGAGAGGGGGGGGGGGGTCGGAGGGGGGGAGAAAGGCACAAGCTTTGAAGGGCGGTGCATTAGAGACTATTCGACTATCCTAGAGAAAGCAAACCTTAAAAAGCCCTGTCATATTAATACAGTATATGCCATCTATGCATTCTGTTATCCCAAAATTTTAGCAAATGAATGTTTTGGTGATTACCAACATTACTTTCACAGTTTCTATAGATGTCTTAAAAAATGCCACTTCTGAAACATCATAAGGGCACTATGTTTCATAACCAAAATAGGCTAAAACAAGGGTAAGTACTGCTTTTGGTTAACAAACAGGTCGAGACTTTTTTTTCTGGCACAACTTTGGCCTGAGCCTGACCACTCCCATGCCCCCAACCCACCGCTGTGGCTACCAGCTTGATCTGCCCCTATAAGTAAATTGAACAATGAAATACTACCCCAATATGGCCATCACAATAAATGTACTCCAATGTCTGGTTAAGAACTTCAGCGTCTCTGAGTATGCAAGAAATCACTTTTGAAAACTTACATTTTAATCTTGAACCATCACTGATAATATGACCATGCACCTGTAAGATATATTCCTAGCCAATAGTTATACATTACAGACATATGGAATCTTGACAAACTGATTGTCCCGTCAAATCAAAGTTTGGTACAAACCCTTCATCGAACTTGTAAAAACAATTCAAAAGAGGTAAATGCAAAGTCATGCAGGGAACAACGTTGAAGTTATCGTAATTTTCTCGTTTTTGAATGAAAATTGCCCAAAGTGTGAGATGATACAGTCAGCTGGTATTTACTCTGGAGAAGGAAGCAATACTATAGAACAAAGAATTCTCCCAAATTTTCATTTTTTATATTTGGTATAAATCTTTGACATGTCAGTCGAGACAGACAAAAAAGAGAGAATTTGACAATTTAATGGCGGAAATTGTATGTTTCGTCATGTACTGCCTGAAATTGCTTTCACATCAGACTGACAAGCATTATACCGTATATATACGCAAGAAAAAATAAATCTAACCCAAAGGTTGACAAGATTTCACCAGAATTAGAGTTGATGTTTGACCTGGCCTACTATATATGCTGTAAGTATATGATTTTCATGCAGTCAAGGTTTATAAGATGGTTACGATCCAGCTTGCCTAGTGAGATGTTTTAGATTCTGTTTTTTTTATTTTTTTTTATAACTTGTTCCACTAGATTGTTTGTTGTTCATGGCATGTTCTGTTTGTATGACCATAACATTTTCATTTTTTAAGTTTTATGTGAAATTCATGTTAAGAAAGAGAGTCTAACTTGCTACTTCTAAGCATACACATATATACAGAACAAAGAAATTATCATGAGTGCAAAATGAATGAAATAATAATTGAATAACCTGCAGTCAAATCGGAATTATTGACAGTAGGATTTGCTTCACTTAATTTTGGCACAATATGATGCGATCCTTGTAATTGCTTCACTTCAAAGGCTCAGCTCCAGGGTGGGGGGGGGAGGGAAGGGGTTTACATCCCCTCCCCTTTTGCAAACCCACATATAAACGTTTACAGTTATAGTTATTTAAGAACAACCTTGTATGTAGACATAATTATAGACCTAATATATTGCCTCAGAAATGGCATTATAGTTTCAGTTTAAGTCTAAAATTGTATTATTAGATGGCTCCCTACTTGGGAGATGGCTTCAACAACCTCAGGGCCACACCCACCCCCTCCCCCTTCTATTTTTTCCCCTTTTTAATGCTGGATGCATCCCTCTTATTCAAAGCAATTAAAGCAATTGATTGCAAACACAAAGAAAGACTGTTATAAATGTTGATGCTTGCAAGTGTGGTTTATATATTCAAAACTTAGAACTGCCTCTAAAGTATTAAAACTCACATGATCGTCTAGGGAATTAATAATCAAAGCAGTGGAGGTAATAGAGTTTAACTATTATAATCAATCAACTAATGAATATTCATGAAGACAGCTACTAATACAACATCATCCCCTAACAAATTAGATCAAGGTTACATTTAAAAGCAGACATCTTTTATTACTAAGTAAGAAAAGAAAAGAAGGTTAACAAACATGAAGAACAAGACAAGATACACTTAACTTTGATTCAGCTGACACTGAAAGCAATATTTTTTTATATGTTTTTTAATTATTCGCCTATCTTTGGACATAATCCTTTGAATGAAAGTCATTTTTTTTCTCTTCTGTTTTTATTTATTGATGGGAAAGTTTGCCCAAAAGGATTATTTATAATGGCCATGCAGATCAATATTCTAATGTATCAGCAATTTATCTATTATGACTAAATATGAGAGATTATATTTATTATTTTATGACAGAAATACGGGTCTGTGTTTGGCATGAGTGAATCTATTTTGTACTTATACTACAAGTACTGGAAGATCAATGCATCAAAGCTATAATTGCAGTTGTGATGAAATGACTTTGATTGGAAAAGTGATTTACAAAAAAAGCATGTTTTCTGCTGAATTTTTATTTTCTCATAATTGAGGTATTTTATGAATTACTTGAGTCAAAATAAAATAAAACTGTTAGCAAACTGCTTATCCACTAGAGAGCCTAGTGTGTAAAAGAATGTGTAAAAGTAAGTTGGCCTGACGTTTCGATCCTAGCAGGATCTTCTTCAGAGACTAATTGACAAGTAACAGTAACAGAAGGGACAAAAACACGCACAGAATTACTTGAGCATATTAAAGATCTACCAAAGAGTCTATGCTTATTTCTTCATCTTCTAAATATAATGAGCAATGGAAATGAATTAAGGAAGCTGTTTGGTGTGATAAACAGATTGGTGGTGGTCAGGGATGGGGAGCTAAGGGTGGTTGGTATATGAACCAGTATATTAATTGATTTCCATTCAAGTATTAAAAATCATTGCTCAGATAGTTTAAATTTTCAGAAATCTTGCAGGTTCTTCATTCTAATGCAAATTGAGTACAAGCAAGTTAACATTGTTATAATAGTAATTTTTTTAAATTTTATTTATAATAGTATCGCAAAGTTGACTCTTATCAACCCTCAAAACTGCTGCAACTTTCACTTATCACTGCACATCCATGTCATTATCACAAAACCCTCCCTTAGTCTAATACATGCTTCTCTAATTCCTCTCCCATATCCCAAAATTATCTCTTTTGAGCCTTTCCCAAGCTTGATCCATTTGAACCATTTATCCTCCAAAATCTTTACCTATAGTCTGTCATAAAATTTCAGCAATAAAAAAAGAGGTTTCATTTTTAAGATGTTAATCAACATAACTGAGCTCAAGGAAGAAAGCAAAAAGAAGAAACTAAGAAAGGTGGGGAGAGTTGACTGTATTGACAAGTAAATAGCAGATGGCAATGTTTTGTTGTAAATAAGCCTAGAATTATGCACAATTCCTTCGCCTATCGGCAGTATTTCGCAGTAGGCCATATAAATGATGAGATCAAGTAACAACTTAAAATGTATCTAATGCTTCGCATGACGCAAATTGGCCAGCGGCTACAGTGGAGGCCGGATCGACCTAGACAAAAAATTGGAAAAGTATCCTCAACAGTTTCATCTATTTGTGCCATATTTTTGATCATTTAATACAAATAAATAAGGAAGATGGATAACAAAGTTAATCCCATCGATACCTTTTTGTCCTGAGCTTAGCTCAGATTGCAAGATCGCTGGTGCAATTAGCTGTTAATTTGACAAGAAGTCTGCTCGAATCATGAATAAGAAGAGAATATATAGTATCACGATATGTGAATACTATGATATCTGAACACTATGATATATGAATACTATGATATGTGAACAATATGATATGCGATCACTCAACAACTCATTTACGCTTTGCATCATGGCTTAAAAAGTTTATAAAACTTTGTTTCTCATAAAATAGTGGAAATAATACTAGGGTTTAAAAACAATTGTGCACAAAATGTAAATAATACATCTTTGAATTTGTGTAGCAGTAAATTGTCCACTTCTCATTTTGCACTACGATACCCAGATAAAATATCGCCTGAAACTAACACAAAGCGATGTACATTTTAACAGCATGCAGGATGATAAACTTGTGGTCAGTGAAGAGCTGGACTATGAACTACACTGTGAACTACACTGTGAAAACAGTTTTCTGCGTTATCTTTCTATCAATCGAAGCCTCGATTTCTGTTGAATTGATTATCTGTAAGTGGTACATCTACTGAAGATGATCAAATACCAGCAATATTATGATCGAAACAAACTGTATGGAAAGGATAAAAAGTCAATGATCTGTTGGCTGATGCCTCCTTGAAATTTAAAGTGATATTCCCAAAACGTAGCACTTGTTTTTAAGGAGAAAAAAAGCATTCCGCACTTGTTAATTGAACCCCCCCAACCATGTTAAAATTTGTCTGTTAATTTGAACTCCAGATGTGGTTGCTTGCATAAGTAACCAATTTTGACATTTATATTAACTAATTCAACCTTCTCTTACTCCAGGAAGTGGATTAAACAGCTAGCAGGGAATCTTTAACATCATCTTGCCAGTTGCTCTTCTGTAAAAGCTGATTTGCTCTCTTATTATTATATTCTTCTCGATTTGTCCTTCAACTGAGCTACGTTTGAAATCATAATAAGAGCTTTCAATGTTCTATCTCTACATACAGGTATCTAGATTTTCATCAAAATGAAAACCTTTTCTGTAGAAATCTTATTTTCATCTCTGGATAAACGATTTAAATATTCTTAATCCTACAGTGATTCATTTACTATATAAACTCAATTGCCAGGACAGCATCTTTCAATCTGCTCTACTTGCCAAATGCATAATTCACAAAATATCACTTAATTAAACAAAAATCTTCACCATACAAAATTGCTATATTAAAGGAACTGCGCTTTTGTGCACCTAAAAGATTCACCAAATTTATCAAATTCTGTTAGACAATCACATACTGATCAGCCAACTGAATATATTCCCTTTAATGATGATGGCGAGCAGACTATCACATGTATGTGTAAGAATATTAGTCTTTAGCGCATCTCAACAGGTTACATCGAGTAAATAAGGAAAACGTGTCGTTCTGACAACATCTCTGATACTTCTTTGACAGAACTAGGTGAAGATTTGTTCATGGGACCTCTCCAAAATTTTTTGATGAAAAATGACAACGCCTAAAGTTGAGGTACTCATGACAAATCCGAACACTGAAGGGGTAGGTACATCACCGGGGTGGTAAACGGAGAAATTTATGTTGCAAAATAAAGCAATTTATGAGGAGGAGTAGATGAGGAGTAAAATTTTGGAAAGCTGATACAACGAAGGTAGAATACATTATATAAAGTGTAAATGTGTACATATTATTGCAGACAGTGACAGGTTCGTAAGGGATAGATGTAGACTAGCTGTGCAGATAACGAATGGGCTACAGTATAATACTGTACAAAGCAATTAGGCACAGTGTAAAGCATGTTTGGGAATGTGCTAGTGTAGTCGACATTGCAAATAGGATTTTCCAAATAGTAGAATATTTAAGCAGTTTCCAAATTAAAGTGAAGAGAAACACTCGGACTCGCTGTATCGTTGTCAAAAAACAATGCATAAAATTTTCCATGTAAAAATTTCCATAATACTCAAATTGTATTGACAACAGTTTTCTATTCAAGTTTCTAATGATTAAAATCTATCAGGTTATTGATACAGTTTCCAAGTTTACATAGTATACCTGGAATTCTTACAAAATATGCAAGGTCTGTCCAAATTCAGAGACACTTATATTACAATTCTTAAAAATTTGTGACCATAATACAGTGACCTATGTTTTTGTGTTGGAGAAAACAGCTCAACAATATCAACAGTCTCTCCTCGGGTAATTTGAAGCATAAATAATTGGAAGATATTAACATTCTGATGTAAGTTAAAGATCAAGTATTTCACTCAAAACTTTTTAGGAGACGTTTTTACAACTAGTAGATGACAAGTATAGATAGATATCAATAAATTAAACATATTTTTCTTCATAAATTTATAACGTGATTCTGATAACAGTAGCAAAAGCCTTGTCAAACAGACGAAACTTTTTAATCACCAAAATGCACTATCCGATATCAAATATTTCATATCTCGTTGAGCCAATTCCGAGTTATGATGTGAAAAATACACCGCGGACTTAAATAATACGCGTAACCAATATTTTACATGTTTTCCACCATCATTTAAGCTCTTACTAGACCTTCAATAAATTATCCAGTCATATTCCGCCAAAAATAATCAATTCAGGAATTTGGCACCTATAAGATACACATCGGATAAAAAAAAAAAAAATGCTGGAAGGCAAAAACTTGAAATCTAAGATCAAAGAGAGAAGTATATATATGGTCAGGGAACAAGATCGATTGAAGAGAAGGAAAAAACAAATGGGGGGTGTAGGGGGGGGGGAGGAAAGAGGCAAACAGACCAATTGATATTATGATGGGGAAAAAAAATAGAGAGAAAGTTTTGAGTTGCTTGAATTCAGGATGATACAAACTGGTCAGGTATTCTCATTATTATTAAAGTCTCTCAATTACCCGTCGAGAAATATGGCAATTTTAAACGAAATGTAAAATGATCCTAAAATGTATTATCCCAGGATACGAGAAATTAAAAGATGATAGTCGTTCTTGATAAACAAATGCCATTCATTCTAAAGTGATGAAAAATACACTTATCAATGGATATGATACATTATATCAGGTATGATATCATAAAGAAAATGTAAACATGTCTAAAATGAATTTACTTACACAGAACTTTTCTTTGCAACAGTTTGATATTTTGCCAGAAAAAATGTAGTTTCTAATAATTCCAACTGTATGTGTGGTTTCATGCCATAGGTCATGGTATTGTTAGGTCAGGTCACACGATCTCACATCAGTCAGGGTAGGTCATTCAGACAAACACAATAATGATTCATATACTATCACATTTTGCAACTAAGAGTAAAAATGACAGAGGCAAATGTTATGCTATAAAGTTTATTATTCTTCCTTCAGTGAGTGAATTGCTTACATAACTAATTCTCATCAACACAAGTGACCTTCAAATTATATAATCCTCCAATATGCGATGCAGTTGTAGGAATTTAACGACCAGTTTAATGTACTTACTTTATGTTTAGGTTTGTTTCTTGATAATATACCATTGTATCTACAGGCTGTGGTTTACCTTTACATTAAAGGCAGATGTCCGCTCTGAAACAGGGACTTTGATCTAATCAGATAACCTCAATTCTTAGTTTTATGTTTTTGTTTTTTCAAATTTCTAACCTAAACACAATTGTTGATTCAGTAAATCAAGTAGTATACTGACTATAAATAACAGACATAAAACTCTGGCATTGCTCAGGCTTTAACATTATCATGTTAAGTTTATTATACTCTCAATGTATGCTCTAATATATCATTATGCCGACCATCCAGATCTGAAACATCTGAAATTGTCATTGACCGCTTAAAATGGAACATTGCTCGGCCACTTGAGAGCTAGCTCTTAATCATGTGGTTTATAATGAATTTTCAGATTGGGGTAAAAGCAATTAATACAGAGAAATAGGTTAATTGTGAAGTGTCTTGTATTTGATAAGAACTCCCATCTTATTTACATTTTTCTTCACTACAGTTCCTTAAGATGTACATATCTGAGAACATGTTGCCGGTTGTTCCTTTACTTATATACTTAAAAAGGGGAATTTCTCTTGAAATCCCTTCCCATGCTGCTTTCTTGATTGCATCGAATGAAACTCGGGAGTGATCCCTACATGGTTTTACACAGTGTGCAAGGTACTGTCGCTTCAGATTGGTACCCCCAGGATAGAACTGCCTATATAGGGATTGCCATCAACTAAGGGTTGGATACCTCTACTGACTTGTACCCTAGAGTGACACCGACTGGAATCCCTTTCTCACCAAAAATAAAACATTGCTCTTTTCCACTCATAATAATTTCTTGGCCAGTTTTCCGATGTCCGTTTAATTATTGCATCTTATCCTGTCCATTAAAAACAGAGTGAATATATGACATCTGATACTGAATTATGACTCATTTCGTTGATTCATTCAAGTATAAATCTAAAATTTATAAAAAGGAGTCATAAAATACGTTAATAGGAAGTATAACTAATATAAAAGGGGAAAAAAAAACTTCACATCTTCTTTTCTCTGGAGCCACTACTTTTTCCATTATGGTATTACCCATTATAGTTATAATGTTAAAATTACAATGGCTTACGTTACTAGTTTGGTGACTTTTACTAAACTTAATACCAAGTCTTACTGAAAATAAGATTGCAAATAATAATAATTGTTTGATTATTAATATTATTATTATTTTTTTTAAACCCACCCTCCTAGATTATTTCTCCAAACGAAGGTGACATCTAAGCAAGAATATCTCATTTGATTCTCAATATTGTATTAGTAAAATACCCAGATGTATTTCGCTATATGTCGAATGTAATATGTAGCTATAAAATATATGTCCTGTCCAACTATTGCCAGATAACATGTGATAATTTACAAATCTGATGAAAAGTGCAATGGGGTAATATTAGAACTACAAGCACATAGTTTAAAGTTTGTAATAAGAAACTAACTCAACATTGGCAAGACCTATAAAAAGGAGAACAGGCTCATAATGTTGTAACCGTAAGCCTAGACAAACATCATTTACACGCTGGGCTATGTGCAAGTTAAGTGTCATCCTATACGGACACGTAGGCAAGGTAAAGCGAGGTAAAGCGAGCCTTGATATGTGGGTGTAAATATAAGGGATTATGACAGTATCGGGCTGCTACAATGACAAGGAGATAGGACATCAAATCACAAGTGTTTGACAAATCATAAAGTAATTAACACTAATTGGACTTTAATTTTTTGTCAAATAGCTTTGCAAAGAATAGTCGCACTGTCCAATAGCAAACTTGATCATGTATTTGCCGTTGTTAAGATACGATTAAATACCGCAACTTCCAAACACCACAATATATATATATCACAAGTTTATCATCATCCACCCCACTTTATCAAAAAAACATTTTTTATGACAGATTGACTTCGGCAAATTAATGGAGACTGCATGAGATGATGATGATGTACTATATATAAATAGACTCAGTTGCATAATTTGATATTTAATCAAAGATTATTAAAAAGCATTTTTTCTGCCATTTGGGATATGCATAACATGCAGAGTATACATATGCCATCGTATATACCTTTAAAATATATATTTTGATACTGTATATTATATCTCCAAGTTATGAGGCGAGCCATCCTCTGTGTTCCTAAAGCTGTACAAATATATGATGGCTATTATTATTATTATTTTATTGCAAGGACGTAGTTTTATGTTACAGCTAGTGTACTATAATGCTGAAAATCGAATCTAAAATTGAAATGTTATAAAATATGAGTGACAGTTAGATTTTCTTATTGATGCACCTGATTGGCAGCTTTACAACATTCAATACAATATGGAGGATGATGTAATGTAATCATATATACCAAAGATGATAACCATTCATATGCATGGGTCCAGGGGGAATGGGGGAAGGAGGAGGTAGTCCACCCTCCAACTTTTCAATCTCACACAAAAATTTCAAAAGTACTTTAAATTATTTTAGTACAACATTGCATTTAGATCTAATTAAAGACCTAATTTTATAGACAAACTATGCCTTTAATTTTACATTTTCTGCAGAGGACTCTACACCCACCCTCCCCCACCCCCTTTATGTGGGACAGCTTCAATTACCCCAATGTTAAACCCCCTCCTTTATACAATGGTGGATCTGCTCCTGCATTCAAATCTATATAAATCTTGGCAAAAATGTTCTGACTGATATTAAACCTTGAAATAATGCTCTGATTTCTTGTTAAATTAACTGATTGTTAATTAAAGCTGTACATGAATATAATTATTTAATAACCTTAAGAAAGGTTGCACGGAAATGACATGTGGTTCCTTTAACTTTGCGATCGAAAGGATTAAAGCCCCCTCCAAGAATGGATGATTCCTATACCCTTCAGGGACGCCCTTTAGCAATTAAATATATTTCTCCATGAGAATGATGTCCAGCTTTAAACTGTACCGTCCGATGTTCAAGGTTACAAGTTATGAAATATGATCAAAGCAACGAACAAATTACTTTTGAAATCCAGTTTTTTTTTTTTTTTCTCTTTTTGTTATATAGATTTGATAAATGTTGGATAAAGTCTGGATTGACACACAATAATTGTTCTAAATGTAAATTAACTGAAGGTGATCTCATCAAAGTTTGACGATGATTGGAAACGACACGTCGTCCTCGAGTACCTGTTGCTTAACGTACCATAATATGAAGTAAAACCGGTCATGTGAGCTGCACGGTGACATTTTTGAAACTCTTAGCTGCCGTTTACCGTATCAAGTATTGAATGGCGGCTGCTATGTGCAGTCACGTCCTCGGCTTTCAATCAGCTCTGTAAAGTCTGTCCCGGTGGTGCACGGATGAAGATATAGCATTTGTCAAATGTCGATAGCAATAGCTCCCAATGCGATAAACATTATCACGATATCCAGATATAATTTACTGAAAAAAAAGCTGTTTAGCTCCGTAAGGACAATTGCAACTTCTTAATGGGGTACCAATGTCTCTTGATCACGAGGTGAGTATATGAGAGAATTAGCCAAACACAGCAATCACTTGATAGCACCAAAACTTGTTAAAGGGATTATATCAAAGTCTTTTAATAGTGTACATCAGCTGTAAGGGAGAGTAATTAGCCAACACAACATCACTTGTTGGACCCAACTTGTTTAAGGATTTTTCCAAAGTCTGTTAAAAGTCAGTACAAGACAGAGTTTGTTCAACAAAGCATCATTTGATAGCACCAAACACCTGTTACAGGGATACCAAAGTCTGTTAACAGTCAGTACAAGAGAGAGTTTGTTCAACATAGCATCACTTGATAGCACCAAACACTTGTTAAAGGGATTATATCAAAGTCTGTTCATAGTTTCAGTGTAAGGGAGAGTAATTAGCCTAACACAGCAATCACTTGATAGCACCAAAACTTGTTAAAGGGATTATATCAAAGTCTGTTAAAAGTCAGTATAAGACAGAGTTTGTTCAACATAGCATTACTTGATAGCACCAAATACTTGTTAATGTATTAAAGGGATACCAAAGTCTGTTAACAGTCAGTACAAGAGAGAGTTTGTTCAACATAGCATCACTTGATAGCACCAAACAATTGTTAAAGGGATACTTAAGTCTGTTAAAAGTCAGTACAAGACAGAGTTTGTTCAACATAGCATCAGTTGATAACTTCAAACAATTTTAAAGGGATTCCAAAGTCTGTTAAAAAGTGAGTATATATTGCAAGTTTGTCCAACATAGCATCACTTGATAGCATCAAAACTTGTTAAAGGGATACCATAGTCTGTTAAAAGTCAGTGAAAGAGAGGGTTTGCCAAACATAACATCACTTGATAGCACCCAACAATTTTAAAAGGGATTCCAATGTCTGTAAAAAGTGAGTATATAGAGAGAGTTTAATAGCCAATGATCACTAGATAGCAGCAAAACTTATTAACAAGATGTTATATAGTTTCCTATGGAGCTAGGCAATGCTTCAAGAAGCCAACATGCAGAAAAGGCCAAAGCTGCCTCTCTCAATTAACACCACATTTACCGCAAGCTTTTTATCAAATATGAAATAAAAATTATCCAAAAGTATTCAAAAGTGGGTTACATGAGTTAGAAAAGTTTTGTTAACTATTAGTGTTTTATTTTTAGAACAATTAGAATTTAAGTAACATTAAAATGTTTTTCGGCATTTTTCTCTGGCACATTAAATTTAATCTTTATATTTATATCAATCTTTTTTAAATCAAAATAAAATGACATTTTATTTTTCACTTCTCCTCATTTGCATTCACCTAGCCTTTGCACAATTGCATTAACATTTATCAACTAATCTAGTTCATAATTTCAACCAACACAGCTGAGCAAGATGCATAAATAAACTTGACAAAATTAGGTCGGTATTAAAGGATCATCCTAACAAACATACAAATAACAACGCCAGGTGTATATACATAAAGAAAAAATTAGTTTTTAACATATTTCATAAAGACGTGCAAAGTTTTCTGATTCAGCTTTAGTTGAATGACCGTCACGAGAACAACAATGACGACAACAAAAGGGAAGAAATATCTCATCCATTATAGATAGAGATATTCTTGCCTAGCATTCTTGCCTTCTTAATTCCGCTGCGCCTACCATTCCTGAGTAGAACTTTAGAAGCCGGCAATGAACCTAATCCCATGTATCCATCCACAGATTGATTTTGAATCCTTCTCCAGTAGCTAGTAACCCTCTGTCCAGTTATAACTTCCTTCTAAATTACTTGACTAATCTATTTGGAACCATAATCAACAGTTTTTTACGGCACAGTATTCTTGAGCTGCACAAAATTTTCACAAATATATACATAGATATATATATCTATGTATAAATATGAAAGTAAGTATCTTGTATGAATTCATCTAGCACAGATGGAAATGACACCACAAGCTAAGAGATCTATTCCAGCATTTTCAAAGATCAGCCCAGATTTGATGCCATCTGTTAGGATATATGCATGCCCGGTCTATTTTTAACGACGTTATAATACCACCGAGGAAGTGAACAGCAATCATTGCTTGAAGTTTGCTTTTCTCTTCTTCGTATATTAAGATATTTTCTTTATCAAACGATATATTCAAGAGTGAAGAGTCTTTGGACTGACCTCGCAGAAGCTGACACAATTTTTATTTGAAATGGAGACTATATATAGCGCTATAAAAAGGAATCAAGCAATCTGTTTTAGCTCCAAAAAGAGAGTAATTTTTTAACTCTGTAATGGTTTACCAGAGTAAATTGCTCTCAATATCAATTCATGTATTAAAATAAATTTGCACCGTCAGAGTATTTACTCGGAAATGTGCGATCAGCGACCTTTTAACATAATTATCACTTCTTGTAATATCCGTAAAAATTAATAAAGAGATAAATTTAGTGCGATAATGATGACCTTCTATTAACGAGAAGTGGAAGATGTGGAAAAGTTTCAACCATCTTTGCTCATAGAAACAGGGAATAGAATTTATTCCAGAGCAGGAATCTGACAGTGTTATATAATGAGATGAATATTTCAATAATTAACTGAAGAGATGATATGATCTCTGTCCTTGAGAAAACTGACAGCCCATCCTCCATCTCTCTATAGTTATCACCAAACCAAAATCGATGAGGGGTACAAATAATTGCCATTAAAGTTACAATTTTTGTATTGGACAGTATGACCTTTATACACTATCCATCATTCTGACCACAACATGAATTTAAGTTTTTCTTCTAAATACTGTAATTTTATGTTCTAAATTGATGTTACAAGATAGTTGGTTATGTGGGTACATTCATTTTGTTACATCTCTCATTGAGAATTACAAAACTAAAGAATCAAGAAGGAATCTGTCCTACAACTTTAAAACATATTTTACCATTTTATTTGCAAATCTTTGAAGCTTTTATTTAAATAACTTAATTGTCCCTATAAGGATTCTGCAGCACTTAATGATGACAATCACTATTCTTTCAAATATCTTAATATCATTCATGTCTTTTTTTGTGTTTTTTCTTTTGTGAAATATGCTACCATAAAATACATGTCGGAGGAGCTCCATTTCATAGGCTGTTAATAGTTTTACGCCCTTCAAACATAAACATTTATACAGAGAGGGGAATTATTTATTTTCATTTTGCATGTTCTTTAAATAATTAAGTTTGAAAGTGGACTAACTCATTCCTTCTTACACACATATTGTTGCACTATAATAAAAGTAGCTATAATACATGTTTACATTTTTGTGACAATTTGGCCATTTTCAATAAAATATTGCTACAGGATAAAAGAAAAAAAAATAACATTATTCAAAGTACCATATCAAAAGTAGGATGCTGAGGGTGGCTGCATCCTGCATCTAGGCTGCATAGGACATATAATCTTTTGTACCCTGCAGTTTTCACACAATAGACACTATACAGGTGACACTGCAGAGATATATTCCATATTCTTTGATATTGATTCATACTATATGAGTAGGTTCCTTATACAGCAGCTGCTACTACTCTTCTGTGGGACACAGTGCCTTAATTAATACAAATCAATTGAATGTAAAACGTCAAAAAAGGAATTGGTTTCATATTTATGTATATGATAAATGTGGATTTTTCCGATTACACAATTTTTCTTTCTTTCAAATTAATTTCTGAAAGAATAAAATTTGAAGGATTTAATGAAGTTGTTATTTTGATATCCCTCTGATGCAGGCACTAAACAACAGCTTCATGCTGAGAAAGGCCAAGGAAAGAGAAGTCAACCTCCAAACACGCTTGAAACGTCAACTTCATGCTGGGTGGATAATGACCCAGACAGGAGGTGCCGTGCTTTCAGTTATATATGTGTAAGAATGTCTGTGATGCATCTAAGGACGAAACTTTTGCACTCTTGACAAAAAGGAGATGTGTCCCATCCATTTTCCCTCTTTTAATTTATTTAATGAAACATTTGCTTCCAAGGAAATTATTGTAATTGTAAAGAATCAAAGAAACACATAGATTAGAGATGCTGTCAACTTTAATGAGAAACACTTTGAATAAGATGACTTTAAAATACGTGTCTTAAATTAACATAATTTGTGTTCATTCAAAGGTAGAATATCATAACACCCCCCCCCCGACCCCTTCTGGGCAAGAGGTTATTATCCCCAAAAAGATCAAATTGAAGTGTTGTTCTTTATAATACCAATTATTGAAGTGAACTTGCATGCCTAATTGTATAAAGGCAAGTATTGCCTGCAAATCTGATCAGCATCACGCTGACCATGAAAGTGTCCGAAAGTACTTTTCCCTAAATTCTGACAAGTAACACCCAGGTGTTGAGGAGTGTTCAGCTACACAATGAAATATCTGAATTAAGGATGAAAAACAATGCATTTAGGGTGGCAATCAAATTCTTTGAGCATGAGAAACCCCCCCCCCCCCCGACTTCCTAGCATTATTTGGGAGTTATATGAACTAATGACCTTTATATAGACAAGATAGGGCAATACTTCAGAAGTTTTCTTTGCATTAGGTGGAAGGGGAATATTAATGGGGCGGGGTGGGGGAAGGTTAAACACATCCATAATATAATTGTATTTTCTTCTTCAATTTTGAGCTAAATCAGGATTCATAAAGTTATCAGTAATGATACGTTGCCAACTAGTAAAGTTAAATAAAATATTAAATGCATGCTACCATGCTGTACCATTTCAACTTTAATATAACCAACTTTTCTGTTTGATTTTGATAAACTTTCTTGTTTAGTTCATCCTATTGGATAGGAAAGTATTGTAAGTTATGATATAGCAATTTACATAATATAGTTGATTGACTGGAGTAAAATTTCATTTTAAATAATTCCTATGCCTTTTCAATGAATTGGCATAAATGCTATATGGAATAATGTAGCTTCTTAGAGCAAGGGGAAATTATTAGAATTGAGTGGAGTATTCATTAATTACTAATTGCTTACTAATATTTTCTTGATAGAAAAATCTAGGCAGATTTATATCAGTTTTGTCCAATTGCAATCATCTTATCAGTAATCATACTTGAGAGGCTTAGACATTTTGGGGTCGTTGATGAACAAACTCAAAACAAAAACAAAATTAAAAAAATTCATAGCTTATTATTTGCCCTTTAAATATAATCTAATATTTCGAATGAATGAGTCCTTATATAAGAATTAGTGTAACCTTTAGTGTCAGCTTTCCTCATTAAAACAGTTCACAAATCTACTAGCCATCAGCTCCCACTTGCAGAAATTTCCAGATTTTACTTCCTAGAGGGGTCCGATCGACTGCCCACATATCATGGCAGAGTTGATTAAACCTACAGGACAATAGTACATTAATACCAAAGGTGTATTAACCAATCACTGCGACCGAGAGAGTGAGAGAGAGGATCCCTAGACTTGATTCTCCTTTATGTGAACCTGTAGGCATCTTGCTCTCATATATTCTCCGAAATATCAGAGAGGGAGGGGGTCCAGGGGCATATTACCAGAGATGAATTTCAATTAAAGATTGAGTCGGTTGCTCAAAGCTATGTGAGATCTCCAGACGTTGTCAGGGAAGATTGATGGTAAAAGAGACACACCGCAAGGAATTGATGGGGTTGTGGTTACTTCATTGTATACAGTCAAATATATCACACATTAACCCCGATTTCTCTTCTAAATGGTTACATCAAACCTGAATTTTTTTTTTATCCTCGCCACAAAAACAAACAAAAAAAGGAGAAGAAAGAAATGAAATGAAATGAGATTTTTAGAAATAAATATTTTATATTACCTGTGCCAAATTAATATAGCAGTTAAGATATGAAATGTACTGCAGGGTGATAAAAACGAGATTATAAAATGAAGTAAAGCAATTTAGTGTACACATGCCACCTCTGAAATTTGGAGGAAAATGTGAAATATTCTTTGATGTACTTGTCATTTACACGCTGGAAATGAGAACATTATATGGGTCTAAATATGTTCTTTAAATTCCCTCTGAATAGAACTAGTTGAATATATCATGGCCTAAAGAAAGGAATGGAGTTTTTAATATCTTGCAAACTGTGAAAAGTGCCTGCACTTAAAATAATTGAAAAGCAAATTTTAACTGGATATTAATCCCGAGGAACGACAAAATATGACACTTCAGATAAAGGAATTAGACTAAATATTCGGCTATATATACAACTTTAAAACTTTCATCTCAATTGGTACAAATGCTCCAAAATATATATCTTTGTTGCTACTTTCTTAAGAACTTGGTAATTTATCTGTATATGGATAAAAAAGCTTTCTTTATGAAAGGAATATTTTATGAGCTTCAGTATTTCAAAGTACAAAATCTTTACATACCTTTCATAGTTTAAATCTAGGTCATGTATTATCCTTGAAATGTGAAAAATAGGAAGTTTGCTTCATTAGCAACCACTTTTAATTTATCTTGAAAGCAAGGTTGTGTCATCTATATGATTTGAGTTTAGTATATTTTTATTATTATCATTATTTTTTTGGAAGGAATACATCCTCCTACCTAGATTTAAGATTTATAAAAGAACCAAAGAACACAGGTATTTTCAGCCTCATTTTAATTGTCATCAAGATGTTTGGTATTTCCCTGTTCCTGTCCATCCGTCCGTCCCTCACAATTTTATTATCAGTATATTATTGTCATGAATTAAGGCTCAGGTGATACCCTATTCTGTAGTTGCCAAATGTTTATGCATTTGTAAAATATGACCAAAATTTAAAAAGTTTGTATCTTCAGTATTATATCCATATAATTAAATTACCTTAGAAGGTTAGTCAATTTCTCCTCTTTTTTTTCTTTGGTAGGAATATATCTCACATATCTTGAAGATTTCGAAAGAAGCCAAATACCAAAGACACTTCCAGCCTCACTTTAATCGTCATGGGTGATTACTTGTACCACTAAGTTCTGTAGTATATTTTGCCAGATGTTTGTTACACATATGTAAAATATTTTATCAAAATTTAACTATAGCGACTGATGATACAGAAAAATGTATTCTTTTACATTTCTTTTTCTCGTCATATATTTCCTGTAAAATATAAACATTCAAAGTTTATACATATGCCCTAAAATGTATTTATCTGAATGTTTTTGACTTAATTGGGACAGCTATACCGGTTCGATTTGTCAGTAACATATTTACCAAACTTTTTATTATATTACAGGACAAACCGAGATTTTATCCGTTACGCGATGTCTCAGGGTCTTAATTTCGCTATCGCACAGCTTGCATAATAATAATAATCATACTAATACCACATGTCGGTTCGTGCATCTTCCAGACTACGAAAACATTCTAACACAAATGTCTTGCATGATTTCTGATGAATTATTGATTTTTATCTTGTTTTTACCTGTCACATACTGTCACATGATAAGATGATGTCAGCTGTTAGACCAAATCTAATGACAACTTTTCTTATCTATTTTGCAAACGCAGTAAATGTTGTAAGCTGAACATAAAGTAAATCTGCTCTATGAAAACACGCGATAGAACTGCAGCTTCGCAATTCGTGAAGGCAAGCATGCATGAACACAGCATTCTTGTCAAATATTCATATCATTCTCACACAGTGTAATTTGAATACATTGGCATTTATACAGCCCTCCCCCCCATCCTCTCCCCACCCCTCATTCCAACTATTAGAGAATTTAGATCTTAAGATCGCATCATGGTTGCAACCTTTTAACTGTTCCAAATTGATGAATTTATTATATGACCTGTTTTTGATCCAACAGAGACAATTCAATGTAACATAGGATTTACAGCTGCTCTCTGGTACATTTGGAAACATTTTAATGCAAAATTTTTATTTTGCTTCTGGTTTGTTAATTAATTTGATGGACTAAATTTAGGAATGATGTAATGGGTTAAATTGTTACTATGTTAGAGACTAATACCTTTACCTTTTAATTTATCCTTTGCCCTTCTCTCGAAGGATGAATTACCACCAGCAGGCCAATGCAGCTTTAATAATGTAAACTCATAAACACACACAGCTATCAATGATCCACACAACTTAATACAGCTTTGTTTTATTTCCTTGTTTTTTTTTTTCAACCAAATCATTTTTGAATCCATTAGTTGGAAATATGTGAATCGATAGATTTTACAGGCACTGATGAAACTATAAACACATGACATTATACCATCAAACAGCAAGATGATCTTATCCTCTATGAGTCACCAAGTTTAACACTGATCACTTTGTCTATATAAACTGAAGGTCAACAGCAGTTATTGCTCCCAAATATGCTAGAAAATTCAAACATTGGTCACCCCTAGCTCAAAAATACAATAAGCATTTGCTATACATATGTCCCTAAAAGCCATTCAGCCACATTGAGACAATTACTTGTCTTAGAACTGGAACACTCCAGCCATCTGGGACAAGTTTTGGCATGCTATTACAGTCTATACTATCCTATTATATCATGCTTCAGAGCATTGGTACTGACAGTATGTACAGTTCCTAACCTTTCTCTGATGATAATGCTAAAACCACTCTATACTGTCCTATCATATCATGCTTCAGAGCACTGGTACTGACAGTATGAACAGTTCCTAACCTTTCTCTGATTCTAATGCTAATACCACTATATACTGTCCTATCATATCATGCTTCAGAGCACTGGTACTGACAGTATGAACAGTTCCTAACCTTTCTCTGATTCTAATGCTAATACCACTATATACTGTCCTATCATATCATGCTTCAGAGCACTGGTACTGACAGTATGAACAGTTCCTAACCTTTCTCTGATGATAGTGCTAATACCACTCTATACTGTCCTATAATATTATGCTTCAGAGCACTGGTACTGACAGTATGAACAGTTCCTAAGTACCTTTAGCTGATGAGAAACAGGATAATCATACTACTTGTACTGTCGGTAAAAGTGCTTTCAAGCATATGACACATTAGCACAGTCCTAACTGGATGGTCACTGAGCTCCTCAATTTATGTTAAATAGTAAGAACAGTGACAGATCTTTCCAGAAAGTAGTCTTGAGAAAACTTTTATAAATATATAAATTGGGGGCCAATAATTGTACCAGTGACCTTTCAGTAATGTACTTTTGACATGGTCCTGCTCCACATTAATACATCTGTAATTTCATATTGTTACAGGCTCATTTGTCATAAAAACACATTGGAACATGCAATTAGGAAAGTTCTGCTGTTCAACAACAATCCAAAAAGAAAATGTCGAAACATTTGGACTAAATGCCACACGCATCCAGTGTTCTCAATATATTGGATGGGGGTATTAGGGAGGATGAGGGTGACCCTGTGGGATTTGAGACCCTCAAAGAGGAACTGAACATAGAGATGTGCAGATTTTAAAGGAGTAAGCATCATGAGCACAGACTAGAGGAGCCAAGAGGGTCAGTAGCAGTCAAAGCAAAGTGTAGTTTCTTTCTTTCAACTGAACACTGGAGGGGTTTACCTGACAAAAGTACTGGAGGGGTTTATCTGACAATAGTACTGGAGGGGTTTATACCTGACAATAGTACTGGAGGGGTTTACCTAACAATAGTACTGGAGGGGTTTACCTGTAAATAGTACTGGAGGGGTTTATACCTGACAATAGTACTGGAGGGGTTTACCTGACAATAGTACTGGAGGGGTTTACCTGACAATAGTACTGGAGGGGTTTACCTGACAATAGTACTGAAGGGGTTTATACCTGACAATAGTACTGGAGGGGTTTACCTGACAATAGGAGCATTCATAATGTACTGCCTTGAGCACATGCAGTAGAACCTCTAGTAGGAATGGCTTTTAATTTGCTGTATGGGTGTCACATCCCAGAGTAGTGAGCAAAAGGTACATCAGGACTCCGGATGCTTGTATTATAGCTTTGTTCCAAGCAAAATGAAACAGTGCTCAGGAAAAATAAAATGTTGCAATGAATGCCATGCTGCTAGCTAGGTTAATAAATAAATGAAGACAACGCCAGTATAAAGTACATGGAGAACAGTACAGTCTAAAGTTAGGGATCTTGCCTACTGAATCAAGTCCATCTCAAGTGAATATAGAATCATAGCACAATTAAAGCCTTTTGCAATTAATTGTGCTGCACATACTTGTACTGGATATGCTTCCCATCACAAACTGACCCCCCCCCCCGCCTCACATGCAACCTTTGAGATGCTACCAGTCTAACATAACTGACCCTGAAATTGCACCCTTGATAAGCATACCCATCTGAAACACTCCCCAAACCCAAACCCCCCCTCTACGCATCTTCCAACCCCTCCATAACATGAGAACAGCAATATATTAGTACCATTAACAATATCCAACGATATCGAAACATATATCCTAACAGTAAATGCCTTGATTAAAATTACGTGGCATGGTGTGTCACCTGGTTCTGATGATCCAGATATATACCAGTTCCAGAAAAGAAATTCACCTTCCATGTCATGTGATCATTTCTTTATACTACCACATATATATAAATACATACAGCATTCCAAAATGTACCCCTATCAGTACTGGATAATTGCTAATGGCCTATTAATTTCCCCGAGAACATTCCAGACTGGACACACTCGCAAATTAGCGTCACTTAGATAAATAGATTTGTCATGTTTCAAGGACAAACTGTCTGCCGGGGTTGGGGCCTTATACTTGTTAACCAACATCTAGCACAACCTGGAAGAGCTGCCCCAGAAGTAATTCTATTAAAAATTAACGAGCCTAATAAAACAACACGGTAACGTCTCACGCAGTACATCAGTGTCAACAAACGTTGTATATTTTAGCAAATTATTGATAATTCGGTCTAGTTGTCTACGAGCTAAAAGGGAACAGAAAAATGATAAATTAAACGTTTTATTGTGACGGTACAGTTTCGAAGTTCACACTCCCCCCCAAAAAATCCAAGATAAATTCTGAGAATCGAAGTACATATACGTTGGCTTCTATAGCTTGAGTGAAGTCAAGCAGCTGTGTGCAGATCATGTAAAGAAGGCTGTATATAGCCACAGGGTGTATCCATGGGATAATGTGGCCCCCACCCCCCTCCCCCTCCCAGTTTGCTTCATTATGTTCATAACACACACATTAAAAATTATATATACATAAACACTGGCAATGTTTAAACTTTGGTGTAATTCAAATGATGAAATTTTCAGCACCATATTGCACCTAAGCCCATACACCTTAACAATTATTTCTCAAAAGGGGAGGGGTACCTCTTCCACTTACACCACCCCTGCCCCAATAGACCACTCCCAAGGACAGACATCAACCAACTTTTGTGCCCACCCCCTCCCAAAAAAATCTGAACTCTGGCTACAGGCCTACTTGCAAGTGTCAGAGTAACATCGGCTATTTTGACAAGTTTATGTGCAGAGAAAATTTATAGTTTATTTATACTCTGCTAATAAACTAATTAACAAGAAACTTCTGCTTCAAACCATCCTTGGAATGTACCTTGGCCTGATAATGCCATTACTACAGAGCATGACCCTGTTTAAATTATATAATAAATGCATCCACAATCTGGGACATACTTTACATAATCTTTCTTATAATTATTCACATAACTGTCATGTCTTGTACCCTCCAAGATCATGCACATCTATGGACTGTATATATTCAATATTGGTTTTCCCTTTGAAATATTATCCAAATGTCCAGTTATGAAATGATTGTAAAGAATTCTGACCCACCATAGTTTTGACAAGCAAAGATTCATGTTGTTTACGTAAGCTGGACAGCTTTCAATTTAAACCAACATATATTATGTCTTATCACAATGTTGATAAACAGTCTGAAAGCAATTTATCTATGTTTGTTCTAAGTCTACCCAGAAATAAGGCCACTTCCTAATATAGTAATTCTTCATTTCTTTATTTTCTATGTCATCTTCCATTTTTTTCCCCCACCAATTTCATAAATATTGGCCAATGTGAAGGATGAAACCACCCATGCATATATTTTGGCTGATTTTCCAGGCTGCTTCCTCTGGTGCAACACTTATAAATTACATCCCATTGGTCTAAACCAACACAGGAAAGGGGGAAAAGAGCAGAAAATTCTGTGCGACGCAGCTCGAACGAAACTATCCCCTCCGTATATTCTCTGCTTGCGGGGCCGCTGGGTATTATCAAGGATACCGTATGGCCTTATCTCTTTCAGTTTGACCTTTCAACAGTGACCAAACTTTGGCGATAGAACACGCCCCGCTGTAGCCGGCAAATCAATTAAAGACCTAGCTGCCTCCCTGCAATCTCCCAGAGTGCTACCTCCCTGTTGACAAGATTAAAATCTTGGGTCTGTGCGCCGCGAAGAAGCATCATTGGCAATTTCTGTTCGTCCTGTGAGCGGTCGGTCGAGGGTTTTGATAAGTGAAGATTTTATTGTTTGTGATTGTTTCAGAGAACGTATAAGATAACTTAATCTTTTGAAACAGTCTAACGTACCAGAAAGATGATGTAATTAAGTGTCATGATCAAGGAGAGGTGGTAATGTAGCTCTAAGACTATCGTACCTGAAATTTAGACTTTATTTCGAGCAGAGCCGAGAGGATCGCAAGGAGGTCTGAAAGGAGGAGGAAGAGGAGTTGCAATATTTACTGAGGTTAATTGAGGATTTGAAGAGGATTTACTGTCAAAAGAAAGAGCTACTGTTTTGTGACTGCGGACACTACAGATCAGGATGTTGTAGAATTATATTAAGTTAAGACGATATTATTTCGGTCAAATCTGGAGAAGACTTCTTTATTGGTAATTAACAAGTACCTATATTAGCTATACTACTTTATCAAGACAATGAATCAACAGCTTTTATTAAGTAAATTAAATTAAACTGAGTTATTCTTTACAATAAAACCCATAATACTGAGCTGCTTAATTCAGCGCTGCTAGAGTCGTGAACGAGCCATTCTCAAAGCAGAGATTTAGCTGTTTAAAGAAACTTTGGGATATACAGAGTATCATCTGACAAAGACTGAGGACTCTTGGGAGAAGTTTTTTTCTTTTGGACAGATATTGACAAGAGATTGTCAGGATCGAGTTAATTAAGCGATCAAGAAAAGAATTAGAGGGAACGAGAAAAGAAAAAAACAAAAACTCAAGCAACTTGGTAAGTATAATC
This sequence comes from Apostichopus japonicus, assembly GCF_037975245.1. Taxonomy (NCBI): domain Eukaryota; kingdom Metazoa; phylum Echinodermata; class Holothuroidea; order Aspidochirotida; family Stichopodidae; genus Apostichopus; species Apostichopus japonicus. Next base: position 18,374,343 of record NC_092574.1, read on the forward strand.
AAATTACTACACTTTATAAATTAAGTACTGAAGATAATCACATTATAAGCATAGAACCTATTTATCCTAACACAGGTTGCATAAAGCCTAGTGTTAATCTTATTAGCGCTTATCAGTGTTGCTACGTATGGTTCGAAGTTAACACCTAATACCTTTGTCATTCTTACATTTAAATTGAGTTGAGAACAGTTCTCAGTTAAATTCTTACATTATGCTATTAAATTGACCAATTTACTTAAACAATGTGGTTGTCAAAAAGGTGTGAACTTCATCAACTTTACCAATCTTAAGTCTTTCTTCAAATTGATTTAAAATGCTTTTGCATTTTAAATTTATTTAAATCTTTTACATCATTTTATTTCTAAATTTGCTACTGAATGTGTATTAGATGATTTGCTATACATGTATATTATCTGCATCTTGACATTTATACATCACTTCAAGACGGGTAGAAACATGACAAAGTAGTAAAAGAGCCAATTAACCCTCCCTCCTCTCCCCGCCCCCCCCCCTTCCCCTCCCTGGTATGAGTCTATCAGAGTATCAGTGATGGGTAAGTTTGTAGTTCCCTTTTCGTATTGGTATTAGTTTAGGAGTTTTAACAGCATAGATCAGGGGAAAGTTAAGTTAGACACAAACCCATGCATTACCACCATTAAAAATTAGTGAACAACTTCCCCATACAGCCATAATAAGGATAATCTTTCTTCAATTTAGGAGATATAATAAACAATTTACTGTTCTTTTCACACACACTATAGGCAGAAGACTTGGTCAAGTCTAAGTATGACATCATCAAGCCACATGTCCATCAAAGTCTTGTCTTTTTTCTTCTTTTATCTGTTATTATGGGCAATGTTTATTTTCTGTAATGGAGATGGTTTTTGCAAATTTATGCTGAAACTAAATTATGGAACCACTGAAAATGAACTAATCATTGGCATTGTTTTCAGTGTCAACATTATTAACATTCTTCCTTGAAAATATGAAATGGTAATCAAAGAGAAAAGTAAAAGGTTTCATATCCTGGTGGCACTAATATGACAGCATAGATTTACAAAATGATGGCTCCCAGACACGACTTTTAACCTATGATATACCTCACAAGCCTGAGCAAGATTTTTCTTAGCTACATGTGTCAGGGAGTTTACATTCTTCACAAAGACCACCTCTGTCATATAAGCCAAAGATGATGATTAGGGTTTGTTGATTGAGTAATATATGCCCTTGACTACATGAAATGTATTCACATTGAGAAACAATTGCCCAAATTTGACACAGAAAAGCTGGCTACAAATCTTGAAGAAAACATTAAAAAAAAAATTATCAGTTATAATAATTCTATGAAATCACACCTGTTTTGCTTTGAATTCTTGTTTGGTCCTTACAAAATGTATCAAACTTGAAGTATTACCTTGACAACAAAAGTAGGAAACAATTAAACATTCACTGCAATGCTTACAATAATTGTGCCATTTACATATTTCAAATATCACAACATGTTTAAGCTTTTTGTATTGAAAAACTGTGAAAGAAGAATATGATAACTATACCAGGCCGACAGAATTTTAATTGTCAAATTGGACTCAATTATAAGGTTTGTTATTTTGATGTATAATTGTCACTCCATTTCATTCTGTCAGATGTCGAGATTACATAACAACCCAAACATCCCTGCAGTATGTATTACAGATTAATTCTCTGCTTCTGTTAAATACTCGTTAAAAACCCCTCTCGGGTATGACAACGTGGATGTCGGTACGCAGAGCAGCAGTGCTAGTAACAATGCGTGGGCAATCTAGTTTTAAACACCTCAAGACTAGGGCTCTCCTTAACGGCCAAGGATTGCGTATTTCAGTCTTTTATAGTCCTAGGATAGAAACTATACTGAAATATTCTCATAGAGTTAATCCTTACAGATATTTCATTCCTCATTTTATGGACCTTAATTGTGTCAATCTTTCTTCATGGGCATATCAAGCTAGTAAGCAGTTCACAAAATTGCTCGTACTATAATCAAGAGATTTTTATCAAAGACAAAACAGAAATATTGACTTATAAATTGGATCTGAACAAAGTAATTATCATCATCCTCCTGTGGAAATATCCATAGAAAATGTTCTTATTTAACTGTGAAGGATATACAGTATGCTTAGCAAGTGTGTACTTTTGTTTTCATGGAAATGCACTTTCTATAGGACATATCCATACATTAAGTGAGCCTTTTAAACATAAAATAAATGTGCCTATATCTGATATCTTCATTAATATATTCATGTTTATTCATATATATTCATATAAATATTGTCATGTCAGTGCTAAGCTAAGGAAGTGATTTGATGATACAATACAAGTGTATTAACACACCCACAACAGATACATGGAGGTATATATATTAGAGAACGATCTAGCCATGTATCATTCTATCGTATCGGCCCAGAGACGAAATGTCGTACTAACGATAAACTAATTGAGCGCTAGTTGTTATGACAGACAAATGAAGTATGTTACGTGCGGTTTATATACCAGACCAAGGTGCTATAACAGAACAGGTGAAGACGGTATCGATCCTGGTGGGTTATCACTTCATCATTACAGCTTCTCCATCCTCCTCCATCTGAGATGAGACGGGCAATGCCTCCAGCTGAGAAAAGTTAATTTCAGAGGTGGAAGGAAACTACAAAAAGTCACTTCCACCCAGCGACGAGAGAGGTGGCCGATTAGTATACGCAAGGCTATGCATGCCGTCTCAAATGCAGCGACAATGCCACAGAATTAATTTTATGATTGTCCTCACAGAATTGCTTTAAGGAAGTTTACATCAGATTTAAGTGGACTGATAATATCTAGGTCTGCATTTTAACTTTTCTTTTAAATATTTTTAAATTTCTTTCTTTCTTTCTTTCGATCTACAAAACGTGTACAAATTACAAAAGAGGCCTTGTTTTTCTCTTTGTGAGAGAGGATGAGCATCAACATCTTTTTCCTTATCTGAAAGCAAACATCAATCACATTCCTTAGATCTGGTGGTATTAGCTTCATTGGCTGATGGGATTCATAACATTGCAGTGTTTTTAATCAAGGCTTTATGGCGAAATGTGTAAACTTGCAAGCAGATTGTATGGCTGGTACAATAACAGACGCAGCAGTAATTTACAAAGCTACCATCTTTGGAATGTCCGTCTTTGGGCTTTGAAACATATATTTCAAAATAGTATGTAAGAAAAAAAAATCTGGGCAATCATGTTCTAGACTTGTGTGTATGTTTTGCCAAAAATTTTCACCACAATCCTACCAAAATGAGATTAGTTTAACTCAATTAGTTAATTACATCCACTTAGATTGGCTTCTCTCTATAGGAACATTATTAAAAAATTTAATGTATGATCATCCTTTGCTGATTCGGAATATTTCAAACCTGTGTTTTTTTTTTTTTTATTTTCACATTTCTATTTACCTTGCGCATGGTACAAAAAAACTAAATTGAAATTATCAAAATTTTTAACTAGTTTACCCAAGATCATACTAATGTCATGTTTAGCTTAGCTTGGGCAGGCTAACCCACCCAAGATCATACTAATGTGATGTTTAGCTAGCTAGCTTATTCAACATCATACTAATGTAATGTTTAGGTAGCATATACGCTAGCTAGGTTACTGAAGATCACACTTATGTGATGTTTTAATAGCGTGGTTTGGGTTAGTAAGCTCCTCCAAGATTATACTAATGTGATGTTTAGCTAGCTTAAGCTAGTTAGGTTATACTCAAGCTCATACTAATGTGATGTTTAAATAGCTTAGCTTGGGCTAGCTAGCTTGTAACCCAAGATCATACTAATGTGATGTTTAGGTAGCTCAGGCTAGCTAGGTTACCCAAGATCATACTAATATGATGTTTAGCTAGCTTAGGATAGTAGGTTATCCAAGATCATACTAATTCATGTGATGTTTAGGTATCTCAGGCTAGCTAGCTTACCCAAGATGATACTAATGTGATGTTTAGTTTAGGCAGCTAGCTAGGTTATACCCAAGATCATACTAATGTGCTTTTTAGCTAGCTTATATGCTAGCTAGGTTACCCAAGATCATACTAATGTGATGATTAAGGTAGCTTAAAGACAGTTTACTTTCTGTGTGGGGTTGATAAGGGGGTTTGGGTGTACACCTCCACATCAACTCCGCTATCACCTTCAGCAAACGGCTGAAAGGTAACAGAATTAACAGCCAGTATCATTATCACTTATGCAACAGTTTGTTTTAATACAGAAAATGTTTGCGGCAATAGTGAATTGAAAAACAACTTTCACAGATTGAATTTTTTTACAGATGGACATCACGATAGACATACATCAAACCTCAAATGTTGTTACATGTACAAAACATAGACATGTAAGATATGAAAGCAAGACCTGGATGGTTTCATCTGAATCCACCACCATGTGAAAAAACAAGAAACTTCACCTCCTAGACTAAGAATCAAAACTATCGTCATGCGAATAGTTTTGATTCTAGCCTATACATCAGTTTGCATACAAAGCCCATACCAGTACACTGCAGGGCCTACTACAGTATAATTACTGTACACATTTTCTATGGAATACATTTGAAATCTAGCTTTATGCTATGGAAAATATGATTAATACTAGTATAGATATATATATTGATATAGTCGTATATGCATGCACGGAGAAGAGATGACTCTAAAACCAACAATCCATGTTTGCCGAACTGTCAAGGGACAACCCGTCCGAGATTTCTAAGTACCTAGCTGGCAGCGGCAGAGCCACTATGACAAGCGACTAACTGATTGAGACAAGCTCAAAGAGACAGCCCGATATTTGATTGAATAAAGACACTAGGGGGTACGGTTTCCTATTCCCCGTGGTTGTTATTACCTCCATACGTGAGAATTACTCCGACAGTGATCAAATCCTGGCTTGAGATGTACGAAGTATTAAAAACAGAAAATAAGTTGAGATTATACACTGATGTATCTCTTCCTTATCCATCAGATTTAAAAACCGTTCATCGCAACATGTTCGTCATCGAGCCATCGTCTTCATGAAATACAGCATGTTATCATCTACATGATAGTCTCATTCGATTTTTATCCTATCCTTTTCAGCTCAACTGATCATAAAAGATCGTTTTCCAGTGGGCTGAAAATGATTCTGAATTGATGTAAGGTAGAAAATAACTTGGACTGTTCTAGTCATAATGGATTCATATGTACCCAATATGTTTTAAATCTGGAAAATGCCAATGAGGATATGAATTCAGTCTCCCCTCCATTCCATACCCCAACCCCCCAGTCCACACCCCCATCGCCCAGTATTTTTTATTTTAAGCATTCAGTCTTTGCACATTTTCAGCAGTGGTTGTACTTGTGAAATTCTAGGCCTGATATAGCCTTCTTTAATACTCTCAGTATGGATTAATGAGCCATTAACTGCTGAAACCATGCACCTGTTTAACTACAATATGTTTTAATCACAGGATTTTTCATTGCATTATTCATAGTGATCATGGGAATGAATAAGTCAAGCTAAGATTTCTGATTTGCATCTGAAGGCCTCCTTCCTTGATCGCCACATTGAACATACCCAACAAAGTACTTGGAATAAATATTCAGAAACTAAGTTCATGAAAAGTGGTTAATATATATTTCTGTCCATTGTTGTTTCAAACATTGGCAAGATATTTTATACAATTGTCATGAACTAATAGTTAGTTTCTGACTATTTTATTGAAACTTTGTGGGTTCCTTTTACCATGTGTGGATTACAACTTCAAATCACATATTGAAAAATCACATCTATTTGCTTGCTTTTTGTCTAGCTTTTGTCATTATTTTCACTCTTTCTTCCTAATTTTTGTGATCGTTACCTTGCGAACTCCCTGTGACAATTAATACACATGCATTGCAAGAGCATACATACAAAGATTTAATCAGAATCACAAAGGACGATCTAATTAATAATACTTCACTCTGTTTACATATAAAGGTGATATATAAAGGTGATATAGGGAGTGGGTGATATAGGTGATAAGGTGATATAGGGAGTGTTAGCTCAGTGGTTAATGCCGGTGCCTTTCAATCATAAGGTCCCGAGTTCGTGTCACTCCAAGATTAATGTATGTCGTCCAGTTACAGAGTTGTTGACAATTGACAATTCATAATCATGGACGCTAAAATATGAATCTGAGAGACTGACTTCGGTCAGCTTGCGGCTTTGATAAGCAAATGATGGCTTATTAGCGAGTTCCTGCTTGCAGGAGGATCTAAAATAAATACATACATACATACATATGCTATGACCATATATCCTTGGGGTTCAATTAGTGGTATATACTATAAAGTGAAATGTCTCCCCCCTAAACTCAACCATAAAATAAAAGGAGGGGAAAAATGAGAAGCACTTATATGATTTTATTGAAGTTCCATCAAAGGCTTGAATGTTTCTTCAAACTTAAAGGGGGGAGGGTGAATATGTACTATAAAAAAATCTTTTTATTCAATTCAAATTTTATTTCAATCAATTACATCAACTATAAGCAATCCAAAAGATGGTTTGATTAAACATATGAGTGAGAACATCAATATTGACTGAAAAACAATATCTTATTGTTCTTAAATTACAAAGAAGAGAAAAAATGAGCATACAGTAGAAAGATAATTGGATTGATTGAGGAGATTACTTAGAGTAAATTTAAGAAGAACAGTTGTGGAAAAGAAGTCTCTTGAGAATAAGGAATACAAGAAAATGGAAAAAAAAAGGGAAGAGACCTGACTAACTATGAGACAAAGGACATCCCTCGTACCCCCCCCCCCTCATGCCCTCTCATCCCATGATGTACCCACACCACTATGAATCAGGCTACAGTGAACCACAAATGTACAACCTAGGGGAAATGACAAGACAGATTAGGAATATGCAGATAACAATAGGTTTTTGTTACAGCTATAGTTATCATTTTTAGGTATAGGTTGGCAAATCACTGTCATAGCACAGACACACACACAGTTCCATATTAACAAGGGAAAGGACCTTGTGTACTTTAAATGGGAAAAAAGTAGAACAGAGTTGTACAATTTATGATGTTAAGTATTATATCACATTGTACCACAAAGGATCAAGATTTTCCTATACTGCGATTCTCGAAAACGAAGATTGGAAAAGGAAGACTTCTTAATTTGTTTTCGATTTTTCCAGTCTTCTATCTTCAGTCTTCGTTTTAGAGATTTCACCAGTATTCTAACTTTGGTTTCATTTTAGAGGTCTTTGTTTTGAGCTGGTGGGAATCAACGGGCATTACAGTACCATTGTACAATTAATGAAGTTAAGTATCATTTGATTTGTACCACAGATAGCATTCATAAGGAGAAGAAATAATGCATAATGATCAACCAGACATGATGCAAATAATAATCATGATCTTGCATTGGGGGGGGGGAGGGGTGGGAGGGGAAATCCAAAATATGCACCATGTGGGAATTATTAGCACCTTTTATATAGAGTTGTGTAACATAAACTTATAGTGAAAGCACAACAATCTGTAACAAACGCAAAATGTTGAACCTGATCGATTCATTTTGTTCTCTTTTTTTGGGACACTTTTTGCCGTTATTACGACATCGCCTTACTTTTAGACGAGTATCAATTCTAATGGGGAACATACAAGGGACGATACATTCAAGCTGGCTGAGATGGTCTAAAAAAAAACATTTGAAAAATCGAACGACACATGCAAGTGATAACTAATTGTGACAAGACATTGTAGAACAGTGAAAATGGAACGACACAGACTCCCAAAGTTAAATCTATGACATATTAGTCTACCTCTTGGCGACGAAGGGAGAAACGGAAAAAGGGAGAGAAAAAGGAGAAAAGAAGGAACACATATCCTTCAACTTAGCAACTTTGTCTATAACCAAAGTTAAAGCACCTGAAGGTAACCGTATATATAGGTTTTTGAAAATCCGCCGCAGGTCGTTAATTCTCGGATTGGCATTTTTCCCGGTCACGATAAGTGCATAGATGGTTTTTTGCTAGATGTTGGGCATTTATAAAAGCAGAGTAATTTAGTGTAAATGGCAGGCAGAACTTAGCCAACAGTAAACATTGTCTTTTTTTGTGATGAATTTTGGAGGGGCTATGTTTAGGGAAATGCTTTGAACAAAAATGATTAATCTCCTTCCATTAGCCTGCAGATCATAACAAAGGGGTTAAGTCAGGCAATGGCAGCAATATATTGGGTCAAAATTAGCAAGCTTTTAATAACCAGTGTCACTGCAGACGAGGGTGTACAAAACGGCTTACACCATGCTTCGCTTGATGTTAGCCATGTTCTGTTACAAGGAAAAGCCATTTAATATTCATATTTAATTTATGTAAGATCTCTAGTCTACTAGTTGTAACTAATTACACCCATCGATATATTATTTAATATCCTAGTCAAAATCAATTATTTTGTTTACAATATAAATTAATTTCCGATGGAATTGTGAACAGCACCTGAGATTTTAATTCAGTGTTAAAGTTATATATTTATGTAAATTTTCCAGTATTTATTTAAGTTATAATCATGAAACAATTGCATGATAATGAACCATTTTGAGCAGAATCAATTACTTTGGATTAGTCATTTACACACTTCATGAATACCAGTACATAATTTTAGTTTTAAAAACATTATGTATATGAAGATTTAGATAGTTAACCTATAGTCATGCCACACTGATCAAACTGTTCTTAATTTGTTGTGATAGAATCAAGAATATATCAGTTTTTGTCATAATTCATTTTTCTACGAGTCACATTTACATGTCTGAATGCTACCTGCAGTATAATCCCATTTATTGCACAGCACAATTAAAAGGAGTATTTCATGTTCTTTGGTTAAAAGAAGGTATACCAATTTTGAGGTACAATTGGTTACATCTGGTTCCATCTTTTCATTTTAAACCAATTTATTCTTATTTATATTTATATTTATATATATATATATATATTTTTATTTATTCTTCAAATTTAATTTAACCCAGGTTATCAAAAACCAGAAGTTCCTGCTATTAATCTCCCCCCACCCATCCTTCTTTTATCAAAACTTAAAAGAGCAACCTATACATGAAGTTTGCTTTAATTCTATTTTAAATTTCAAATTTAAGTGTGATATACAGTACTATCACCCATTAGTTAAATTGCACAGCACAATTTAAGGAGTATTCTTCTTCTTTTTTTTTCTTTTTCATTGACATTTTTCTCAAAATATTTTTCTATTTTCAGGCAACCATAATCTTTTGGCCACAATATACCTTCATTGAACAAAAAGAAGAAAAAGAAATATTTACCTTCTCGAAACGTCATTAATCTTACAACGATTATCATTTGTACCATTTTAAATTGCAAATCAAATTTCAGTACAAGGAGGTAACAGAATAGATACCCCCACCAATCTATTGTCTGTCATCTCGGGGAGTGTTTTAAAAATATATTGATCACTTTCTGCACTAAGAAATCAAAATTGAATTATAATATTAATAATAGATGCAAAATTTAATCGCAGGCATCTAACTCCTGATCATATATCAACATTATTTAAGGATAAAAGAGGGTTAACCCTCCCATGATAAAGCCCTTTGTCCTGCAGTAGATGGCTAAATGACATCAAGCAACCAAATTCCCCACCTTCCCATCCCCCCCCACCCCACCCATCAAAGACATACAATTCCCTTCAAAACAGTTTCTGAATTTGTTAACAACCATACATTCAGATCATAATTAAGTCAAAGGATTGATAATAATTCGTGTGCTACCAGTAGTAAGTAATTATAGCCATCCAGTATCAAACTGTTATCAAATTCTTCTGCTATGTTTTAACACTCCTGCAAATATGGCAGAAAGTGGTACATCAGCATCCTCCATTATGCTTTGCTTTAATGTGTTTTCTTTTTACCTTGGCTTGAAGGAAGTACGATACATAGCTTAATTAATCAATATAAACACGGGTTAGGCTTTTATTATGCAACAATGACAAAGGCAAAGAGAATGACACGTTCCTACATAGTTATACTTTCCTCAAATGGATTCAATTTCCGGGGGGAGATAAATGTAATTATCGCAGAGGAGATGAAGCTAATGGAAATTTTCAAAACGCAAAACAAAATTCACAATTGAGCTCTACTTGGGATATTTCCTGACGGTTTTTGTGTTTTTCGTTGAAGTCTTCTCTGTGGCCCAACTTTGTTATTTATCAGGGCTTACTAGTAAAAACGGTTTTCTGAATGTTTGATAAACGCAATTCCAAGAATCTTGCGCAGAACTTACCAACTGTTTTAATAAAAAACATACAGCATAAAACCGGAAAAATAAGCCGATATACTACAAAGAAAAGCAGACAAAACAGTACGTCACACCTAATAATTATTTGCTAAAAGACTGTCAGGTACTTGCCATGAAACCTCTGAAAGTCATGATGATTTGGGTTTAAGAATAAAATTTGTTATTTTTACATAGATCGGAGTATGCATTGTATGTACATGAGGTAGATAAAGGTACTTTGTAAAGTTTAAATTTGGTAAGTTTAAACTTTGTCATTTTACACAGATGAAAACACCAAACCAAAATTGTATTTTAAATTTAAAATTACCAAGTTCATAATGTCAGACAAAAACATAAAACACTTGTAGAAACAAATTCCTGAAACTATTTTTAGTGTTACTTAATGGATTTTTGAGAGTCCTGCTGTATTTCTCCACAGTTAAACACCTCAACTTATAGAATCTGGATTAATGTAAACTTCCAAAAAAATACCAAGGAATGCACAGCAAATTGGAGTTATTAGTAAAAAAAAAAATTCTGTCTATAAAATCTGGAAATACATCCTAAATATCACCTGGCTTAGATATTAGTTTCCGAAATAATTGAGTTACCCGTCCTCACCCAATTTTCCTTGGACCAGGGAATAACTTATCTGGAATTGCATTGCAAAATCCAATGCAATATGGGCAAGTTTCTATATGCTATACAAACTGCAAAGATGTATACATAGCAGTTATTGTACACAGGAAACATATACAGTATTTTACAAGAGACAAACACCAGCGCATTCCAAACTGCTATGCCAAATTTTGCACGCATAAATTATTCCCTGCCCACTGTAACCATCCATTATCCTCACAGCTGGCTATTGTAACTTTCTGCATTAAATCTAATATTTTCTAAACTATCTATATATAAATGTGAAAGTATTTAATTTTATATCAAGAATACTGATTAAGCTCTGTAAAATCCAAAACCCTAACTCTACTAATCTATAAACCCAAAATCGTCTGTTCCACTCACTCCTTCTCCCAGGAAGGCCAGAAAATATTTTGCTTTAATATCTGGAACCGAGGGGAGCAGGCCAAAATTGGACACATCATATATGATGCTTTTAAGTTGATTCCTTCCTTTTTCTTTTGTCTTTTCTTTCTATTTGTTTCATCAATTCAGCTTGGAATTACATAATATTCATTCTATGGCACATTGAAGGCTTCACTATTTAACAGTCCTAAAAAAAATAATATTTCCTTTTGCTATGGAGTCTATAATACAATGGAAACAATGATTGTCCATTATGTTCTTCTTCATATGCATTTATGCTACCATGATGACCCTGAAATTACCCTATCAATGCCTCTATAGAATATATAATACTTTCTGTTTGTCTTCCAAAGTTTTCCCTTTTATCTTACAGATCATCCTTTATAAATGATGATCTTCGTCTTTATAGTGAGGAACTCGACTCTCTGTTGTCATAAAAATGTCAAAATAACGATCAATATCTTGAACAATGGAGGGTAAAAGCTTCCATAAAACAGCAGATTGATAATCAAAGATTTCTCTCAGATATTTAATAGAAACCAAACAAAAAATTATGATGCAAGCAAATAACAAACATCACTGACTAAATCACAATTAAATACATATATTATCGTTTTTGGTAGATCAGCTGACAACATTTTTCGTTTTTAATATAATAACTGTCGACTTTAACACCCTTCGAATAGACAGAGTTAAGGATAATCTTCTAGTTAATTTCTTCAAACTGGGGTGCAAAATAAGTAGAATTTACTGCAGAAACAACAAATGCCAGCATCTAAATAAACTTATTAATATAGAACATCAATCTTTATCAAAGTTTACCTAAAATATATTTAGTTTTTTAATTATCGTTCCAACTCTTTATATAGCTTTCTGTTTTCCGAAACTTTTAAGTACTTAGTAATGTTATCCCCTTGGAACGTCTATACAGATGATAACATAAAAACATCAAAGAGAAAAGGAAAAAAAAATATATCTTAAATTTATGAGCTTCCATTCTGTAGTTTCAGGTACATGAATAACCTGCTGTATATCACATCAGTTTTTTTTATCTTCTCTCATCAATAACCACCACTCTCTGGGGAAAGTTTAGTTCTTGTGAAAGTCTGTGCAAAATGTCACATGCAATGTGATATTCTAGTTATAGACACTTGTACCATTAACATGCCTAGAGTTTCATAACAAATGCTCACTTATAATCACAAAAGGAGATAAAACTACCAGGTTATTTGAGATACAAAAAAAAAAAAATCATGTCAAGGCAGAGACTTTAAATTTTGATGGACAGTTTAAGTTTTACTTGTTGTAAAACCAATCATTATCCAGCAATGGGGATGCATTATCATGCCTTATATCCATATATATACTAACTGTATGCATTTAGCCTGCATGGAGTAATAGCTTTTATTTACTTGCAAAACTCAGTAATGTAATTTCCTGCACATTGCAAATTGCACAGTGTTAAGATTTATATATTTGAGTCATTTAATAGCGACTAATTTTTCAAACATAGAGTTATTGTATTATAAAGACATATGCATGTGCAGTAGTAGTACCATTAACAAATAATTTTTTTGCCCAAAATCTACATGACATCAGGGGTGGGAGCAGAATTTTGAAATAGGATGGGGTCAATGAAGGCCGTTCGAACTCCCAAGTTGGGGGGCTTATGGGCCGGATCCTCTCCTAGTAAAATTACAAATGTAGAGGCAAATGGTCCATTCTGAGGCATATATGGATACACATGTCTACAAGTATAGTTTGGTCACACAAAGTTGTGCTAAAATTTTAATTTCTTTTTGGTGTGTGTGGGGGTTGCCTTAGCCATCCACTCTTGCCTTAGCCATCCACTAACCTCAGTAAAGGAAAACCCCACAGTGTAGTATTTCATAATTTAAGACTGTTTTTTTAATTTTTTATACAGAAGATGTGGGAGGCCAGGAAAATGTGGTGGGATAAAATAGGTAGAAAACTTGCAATTGTGAAAGTCCAATTTCATTTTGAGAATTTTACCTTTGAATAAATCCAATAGCCACCCCTCCCCCCCCCCCCCCGCCTTGTGAATTATGATTATATTCACAATACACCATGACTGCTGAAAACATCAGATCTATAACTTGACCCCTGCAATATTATTTTATAGGAATCGAGCAGATCGAGCTATTCTCGACGAAAACGAGCAAATATTTTATCGCTGACACAAATTATCCTGACAGCTTTTCAAGTTACGACTATAGTTGAAGTCAGATAATTACTATCACTAAAAAGAGAAGTGCCTCTATTACAGTGAGGCCTAAACAACCAAAGATTTAGTAGTGTAGGTTTTAATCTCTAAATGAATACGGCATTTGGATTTCTCTGGAATATATCCCTTTATGGTCAATTAATGAATCAATCACCATCAACCTCAAACATTTATCATGCCCCCTGTTAAGAAGTCTCTTTCACCGAAGTCTTTTTTTAGCTTCCCCCGCTGGTACTTTCGGAGAAGCAAAAAATATGGTCCACAGTTGAAAGTTTGCTGGTTGGGCAAGTCATCAATGGGCTACTATAATAAATCTCTGCGAAAGTGTTAAAAGTTTTGCTTTTCACTTTTCGATGTTTGTATTAAAAAAAAAAAGAGTTGAGAAGCTGCTGTTTTTAGTGCGGATAAAGGGCAAACTATTAACAAGGTCAGGTTTGTCGATGAAAGAAACAAAAACGGTGAAATCGGGTTCGTAATAAATTAACCACTAGTGGAAGTCTATGAAGCAAACAAATGAGGTTCTCTTCTGAATGGTAGATCCAAGAGGACAGGTAGATAGAGAAAGTGGAGGGTGTCTCGGATGAGGGTTAGACGAAACAAATAATTACCAATTTTGTGGGTGGTATTTGGGAAAGTGCATCATAAGTGCATCATAAAGTAGCATGTAGGCATTCATGGGAAGGGCAAAGTGAATTTACTAAAGACAAATATATTCCTGGCTATATCGTTAACAGCACGCCACCTCCCCCCCTCCCTTCCTTTCCCCTATCAAATTATGTATTTAAAATATGTTAATAACTCCTTATGCATCTAAACTTATGTATGGGGCAGTTCCATAATTATGGACGTACACTTCGGAGAGTTTAACAAGTCATGTAATCCAAGCCATGAGTATTACTTAACTATATATATGGTCAAGTCATGTACCTTACCTAGTACTATAATCATGATAATTACCAGCTGCTTGACTTTTATTGTTGCCATGTTTAATAGCCGGTTATGGATGTATGCAAAGAAACTGATTTTTCATTCTTTTTTATACATTTCAAAAACTCTGTGAACTTTGAGGTCTTAAAAACAATTCAAGTGCATGTACCTATTAATAGGACTCTAAGCTTGCAAACGCAAAAATGAATTAATTTATATCATAAATATATAAGTATAGAATAAATTTGTTAATGATATGTCCTTTTTCTGCAGACATCTTGCAGTTCAGCTGGATTCTCCATTTTCAATGACATGACAGACTTTTTGTACTTGTGAATAATATAAACATGGCATTGCACAATTTCATTCCTTCTATTTAACCTAATTTAATTCGGAGATTCTTTCACAAAACCCACTTTTTTAACTTTTCTCATCAAATTTAGTGATCCAACAAAACTAAACCAGTATTATATAATAATTTAATGTCACATTTTTTTCTTCAAAATTTACATATTTTGTAACACGACCTAATTGCAATGGAAATGTAGCATATATTCATATAACCAACGTTGGTTGATACTGTCGCCATCATTTTGCTTTTTGCTTCGAAAGGCGTTTCTAGATTTGATTCAGTTTTAGCCTTCTTATCTCTTCCTTATCGACATAATTATTCTACCCGTTGTGCTCAATTAGCATTATTAATTATACCCAAGTGAATTGATTGTACATCAGATTCAAATCGAATGATACTCTTGATAGAGGTTTATATTCCTCACCGAAAGTTACCGTCAATTCGGTAACAAATATCCGAGTTTTCTGGGTACTTGTCACCCCCATCAGTGGATTGTGACAATTCGAGGAGGACATTTTATAACACATCTAATAAGATCTAAGCCTGCTAGCTGATTAATACCTTAAACATAATCCTCCAGGCAATAGAAATACATATCAACTCTTCGACTGTTGCAGTTCTCAGCAACATCATAACACATGTTTTAACACCTCTAGGAGAAACATTCTACTTGGTTTAATACGTTACTGCCTTGATGGGAACAAGATCTCAACATTTTACACTGGTCTCGCCTGTCTACGACACCAACGATCGTGCGAGCTGGGGTAAAGTATCAGTCTATGTTGCTTATTGTAGAGGTCGTAGATTCATCAAATCTGATACATTCAGGACGTGATTTTATAGACTGATTAACTGATTAACTGGAAGATTTGCAGTAACTGGATCTTGACAAGTTATGCGGTATGATATGGTGTGAAAAAAATAAGAGAAATAACAAATATAAAGAACAAAGTTGTGTGGATGAAGAAAGATCAAGAACTCTCATGCTTCATTTCCAGTAAGAAATGAAAAAAAATACAATACTCTGGAATTAAGCTTCTCTATGTCAAGGAAGTTGTGGACTTAAAATAGGAAACAAATTTAAGTTCCCTTCACTAAAATCTAATTCTTTTCTTCCTGAATGTGTCTAACTATAGAACTTTTCTGATGTCCTTAACACCAGATTTGAAGCTCTTTCAATTGTCTTTTGAGTGTGCTCTTGTATGAAATTGCAATTAGTATTTTGTTTTTCGTGATAGCTTGAATTGTTTCTTGTTCTTCATTATTTCTGTCCTTTCAAAAAGGGGGGGGGGGGGGGAAGCTTGCATAAGCTCTAATTTTCTTAGACCTCCTCTGCATTTTCTGTTCAAAAAGTTCAAAAAACTTAAGCATTCTGTTTATCCTCCGTTTCTCAGAGCTCTTACTCTTTGTTCAAATTGATTGAATAACAATCTTTCTGATTCTGTTTTTTTCTGTTTAGATGAAAATAAAAAAATAAATCTTGAATACTTGGTATATCTCTGGGTAAAGGTTGGAAATCCTAATTTCTGCTGATCTTTTCATCGTTCTCTTTGAAGGAAGAGGAGTGGTGGAAGGGATGGGGGATAGATGGAAGGGGAAAAGGTTTGGGAGGGATGTGTGAATGTATTTTTGATGGTGATTCATTTTACCGTGAGCGTGACAAATATAAAGCTTTAACAGTCTTCATTAAACTAAGAAATTTCTTTTCATAATTTGAACTTAATCCGTTCTCTTTCCCTAATGTTCACTTTTCCCTTCTTTCTTCTTTATTTTTTGGGGCTCTTTATTGCCCATATATATATGTGTTAATATGATTAATTCAAACCTGAATATTACACTCACTCGATCCTATTTCAACCTGTTAATAGTATAAATCTTCCCCATCGATACTTAACTGAGCATGCTCACTAATTTCCTAACCACCACCTTCCAATATAGCTCTTCTCTTCGTCGGTCGTCGGAAGCATTTAAAGTGGGTAGAGTTGCAGACGCTAAAAAGTGCAAAAACAAATAATTCTCCACCGTGTTTAAAAACAAACCGGTGACAATTCTTCAGATCTTTACTTAAATTATCCTTACGAGATGATACCATACACGGCTTTTTTTTCTGTTTTTTCAGTCCCGAAAAAAGAACATCTTTATTGAGACCGCTTTTTTTTTTCTTTTTAAGGGATGTTGATGGAATTTCGAGTCCGAGGGAGTATATATAATCCCACATATAACGGTGATGAAAGATGAGCTTGGAGGAAGAGTGGTACATCTTCATTATCTTCTCTGATATTGAGATGTTTATCTAAAAAATAAACATTGCATCCACTTCCTGATAGTGATTTACAGGCGGGACAGTGTAGTTATACATTATACATATATATACATACTGCAATTCAATACGGGCGTGATCAAGACCAAAGACAGTCCAATACTTGGGATGGTTATAAAGAAGAGACTTTAAAGGAGCTGACTGTCGGGCAATCAAATATAAATGAACGAATCAGCTAAAAGCTAGGGCAAGTTTACTTATACTAAGCAGATCTCGAGCTCTTCTTTGAAGTTGTGTTTGAGCGATCGTTTCGTTCAATTTTCAAGCACAAAAAAAATCCTCAAGACAATCTAGCTAGTTTGCTGCCTTGGTCGATTAGTTCTGTATAAAATATACTCAAGTGAAATTTGAACATGATACTTTACTATTCATAATATGATTAATAGTATGAATATGAAACACATCCGTATGATGATAAAATGTTGAGAATCCCGACCCATTGATTAATCACTTCCCCAAATTAGCCTTTAATTGGGGCAAAATCTAATACTTTGATATATTCCAACGTTGCATTTCTGAAGTAATATACTCAGAAGAGTTTGTTGTATGATTTTGCGGACCAAAGGCAAAATGTACCGTTAAAAGGTCACAGTCCAGTCAGGTAATTTATTTTCTAGACTGATCTTTAAGAGGATAATAATTATTGACTATAACACTTACACACTGGTGAACTCAACATCCACAGGTCTATAATATTACGGCAATATTGCTATGAAAATGACATCGATAGCTGAAGTTGTACCAAAAGTGAACTTGAAATGAACTTGGTACAAAGAGGTAGTGATTCATATCTATTTCATGTATATTCTTGGACGAGGTGATGGAGACATGTATTCTGCAAAAATTAAAGGTTTATTTAATAATTCCCAAGTGTTAGTTAGCCAACCAGAGGCTCATTGCAAACTATGTCCATGTCATGATTATGGATAAACATCAACATTGTCAAGCTATAGCCCTTCTCTCTTCAGTGAGTGTTCAGAGCATAATTATGAGGTAGGAGTATTAATTGGCAAACCCATTCTTGTCCTTGGGACCACCCACCTATTAAACATTGCTACATATATTCTATATCTTTTTATACTTTTATTCTTGGTTTTTCATTCTGCCCATGTACGTGCTCCTTTAAACTCTACACAGATATGCGGTAATTTCTATTTCCGTTGATATTTTTTTTGATACTTTACGGCTGTTTTTGACCACCGTTACTCAATGATATACATGAGTTCTCTACTACAGATGAGATGTGCATCCTGCGCTAATCTAACGAAGATGGAGGAACACACGTCACAAATCACGACGCAGTATCCCTCTCGCGTTTTCGGTTGTCAAGTCCATCTCTTCTGCATTGTAACTTTCAACTTACCCTAGACCAGTTGCTTGTTATCGTTTCCCTTATATACGAAAGATTTTGCCACTTAAAAAATGGTCAAGAGAAACGAGCAGAGAGACGGAAAAAGATTGAGAAGATCGGTGACATAATCGGAGGCAGCTCTCACATCAAGACATATCACCTCCCTCAATTAAACCGTCCGACTTTGTTTAAGTTTGCAAATAGTACAGTATTTGTAGAAGTTCTCAACTGTTACCTAACACTAACCGTAACATTTAATTGATACTCGATACATATATTAAGTACCAATTAGTATTTGCCATCATTTCTTTAGTTGCACGTGAGAGGGGACACTAAAGGAATGTTTGGCAGAAATGGTTGTATTAATTATTATTTAAGCATAACTATATTGTCACATATCTATAGGCAAACTATGTCTCATAGGAAAATTTAGCGAAACTGAAAAGAAAGGAATAGCTACAGTTTAAGCGGTAGAAGGGTTCTATCAATCTTAATACTTAAACATTTTACTGTAGGAAGTAACTTTAGCCCAGTGTCGATACATATCTCTAAAGGGGATTACACCATAATTAGGGAACATATTGATAGGTAATTGACCCATACACTATACTATACTTGAGAAGTACAATACTTCAGAGAGTGTTAAAATATTTAACCACCATACCAGGCATATACAGACATTGTCCCATAGACAATGACAATCAGGGTACATATTGATTGACAGTATAGTGTATGGGTCAACTACCTATTAATATTGTAACGCTGTTATACTGTGAAGTTGTGGAGCAATGGGAGTTCTGTGTGGACAGTGTGGAACCATTGTGGTAGTTTAAATCCCCTTGGAATTATATAGGGGTTATCTCTCCTGGCAATAAGTACTCCAGTTGTAATTGTTGGCAGATTATGGCTTTTGGGGCTGCTTCTATGGATCGGCAAGTGGTATCAGGCTTATCCTGGGATTGTGATGTAACACATGTGATATTTTCTAGGGATACTCATGTCATCACATTCATCTCTGTAAAGGAGTACAATTGTTTGGGGATGGTAGGAATGCACTGTAGAATTTGTGTATTATGTCTTAAGCTAAGTTGTAGGGTAAAGTTCATTATTTGTATACATGTGGTATTCCCACTTATTGTTAAGGGATTTATATCAAATGCATTACCTGGGAGGGACAGGGCAGTCTACTCTGGTTGCTGTTGGACAAAACACTCTTGATGGTAGGCTTCAGGGCCACGTAGCCTCAAGTTTGTACCACATATCCAGTACAACACATTATACTTCATAGAGTGTTAAAAAATTTAATCCCCATACCAGGCATACACAAACATTGTCCCATAGACAGACAATGACAATCAGGGTACATTTTGATAGGAAGTTGACCGATACACAATACTGTATACTAGAGAAGTACATTATACTTCAGAGAGTGTTAAAACATTTAACCCCCATACCAGGCATATACAGACATTGTCCCATAGACAGACAATGACAATCAGGGAACATATTAAATAGGTAGTTGACCCATACACTATACTGTTTACTTGAGAAATACATGATACTTCAGAGAGTGTTGATGTCAAAACAGATTACCCGATACCAGGCATATACAGGCATTGTCCCATAGACAAACAAAGTTGCAATGAATTAATTCTTGAGCTGAATCCCTGGCTAATGGCAGATTATCACTTCCAACAGGTTGTGGTAAATTTAAGGCACTCACTTCTCCTCTCTTTCATATGGAGACCAAATATCATACACTTTCATTACACAAAAGTAATAAAAAGGCTGTACACCAACACTGGCTCAATGACACACAAAACAAAAATAGACATTCATTATGTTTCAAAAAATTCAAAGAGTATAAGCCACCCAACATAACTTAAAATTACTATTCCATCCAGTTAATTGAGACAAGTTTCTATTGCTGATACCACCCTATACTTATTAAGTATAGTATAAGTGGTAGGATAGCTTAAAGCTATCCTACCATATTATGCTTCAAACCACTTGTATTGATGGGTACCGACAATTCCTAACCTTTATCTGAATAGAAACAGGATATTCATACTTTTCATGAGTGATATGTCAATCATATTATCAATATTCACTACCAACATTAAAAATGCTATTGTCACTATTAAAACTGCTGTAGAAATTGCATTTTTATACCAGTAGCTGGATTATGCATCATAAAACACTTGTGGCCAAAAACAGAAAAGCAATTTTCTACAAAACCCCTCTAGTTTATTTAAAAACCTTTTGGCCTCAAACATAAATATGTCTTAATTCTGCAAGATTACATGTATCATGTGTAAAACATTGATATCAATTTATGACATTGATCAACTTTCAACAAGGATCATTTAAGCCAGCCACTTAGAAGATGTGATATCATCTGAGATGCTATGCCCTGGGCTGTACTATAGAGGCTCACAGGTATGGAGTATAAAGTGTGAAGTTCAGTCCAGCAGCTGTTGTGCCCATGCCAGGCTTGGAAATAATTGCAGTCCAAAGGTCGTGCTCATAGGAAACTTAGAGCTCTATACTACTACTTTTATGATTCATAATATGTACAATGAACCACAGGTTTCTATATTATCTAAACAATACATACAATTCCATTGTTTACCCAATCCTTCCTTCTTATCGTAGTTAAAATACCCTGTATAGTCATCTACTATATTAGCAAGAAAACACCCACACCCCCCCTCCCCGTAAAAATAATTCTACCCTTCGTAACAATTCTACAGTCACTCGTTACAGACATCTACGTGAGATACACCTCTTCTTAAAATGCACTCACGTACTACGAGAAGACGGAGAAAGAGAAAAAAAGATTTTGCCAGCTTTTTACACAGCCGGCTGCTTTGAAAGCGTTCATGTCATAAGTAGCATAGTAACGTAACACTTCTCTCATCAAATGGTTCATGACAATTGTACGTGGCAGCTGCCTCACTTGCTCCGGGATAAGGCGGTAAATGAATTTCGAGCACGCCAAAGCAAGGCGGGCAATTAGTGTTCGAAAAGACAAAAAAAGGAAGAAGACCACGAGAATAAAAGAAACGAAAAGGGGAAAAAAAAACGATTTCTTAAAACCTATCAGCTGTACTTGATAATTCTTATCCACGAGCTATAGGAACACGGCAGATGCAATGCCATGATCTCCAAAAGAGAGAGGGAATTAAATGAACGAACTGTCCATCGGACATGCATTTTAATTCTGGGGCTTTAAGCATGATCTCGGGATGAAACTTATTGAAACTGAATCTACATACAGTGCCAAAGAACAAATATTTGTGTTGAAGTAGAAAAACTTCATAACTCATTAGTAAATACAAGATTTGGTAACTTGTTTGGCAAGGTAAATGTCATCATCATAATCATGTTTTGTATTTATGATAATCCAACGAGGAAGGGACATTACTTGGGGGGTGGGGGGTGGGAGGAGATGGGATAGGGTTGCATGGGGCATATTTCATGAATTTGTTTTTGATTTCATATAAATAGTTAAAATGTGAACTTATCTTTAAGGATCCATCAACAGGTAGTAGATCGGTAGTGTGCATAAGTACCAAGCCTGTAACTATGTAAAGTATATATATTATGCTGACATCGGTAGTGTACATATGTACCAATCCTGTAACTATGTAAGCATATATATTGTGCTGACATTGGTAATGTAAATACATACCAATCATGTAACTATGTAAGTATATATATTTATGCTGACATCAGTAGAGTAAATATGTACCAATCTACAACTATGTAAATATATATATACTATACTGACGTTCTGACTTGTAATATGAGCACAACAGCATAAGTACCACTTCAGGCTGAATCTCCATTGGAACGAGTAGAAGTTTCAAGGCTCTAAGAATGAGTACGAGTACTTTAATACTCTTTTACTAGTATCTATGGTAAGTGCATTACATTGTACAAGTATCTATAGTAAGTAAAATCCATGAGGTAATTGCAACATGCTAGAATTACCAGTGTACTCACTCAATACAAATCTGCCAATTCTCAATCTAAAGGCATAAATATATATATATGGAGAGTTCATGCATTTCAAAGTTACGAGAAGCCAATGCTGCCTTTAGTGTCATGGCCTATGTTTTCTAATATGTCACTGGTGCGATTATAGTTTTAACACCATATAGAGTTAACACCATATATAGAGATAACACTTTGGTGATGGTAACAACATCTACCATAATGACTGACGTTCCAGTTGGTCTTTCTGGCTGAAAAGTTCTAGCAATATCCTAGGATTTCCATCCATTATTTTATGACCTCCCTTACCCTCATCCTCCGTTTCCGACTATCTGAGGTTGGTGGCGCTACCACCAGTAGTGGGCTATCTACCACATGGATATGATCAAAACAAATATCCAGCCAGCAGCAAGATATGGAAATTAGGTATTCACTTGCAGTTTGGAATATCTTTCTCTTGCAAATTGGAGACACATTGTCTGTCAAGTCCATCAATAGCATGTAAATGAATAGTATCCAGGTCAAAGTTCAACTAAATAATGTTACACTACCCTAAAGCTATTTGCATATTTCCATAAAATGATACAAACAGAACCCTAGAAAAGAGGGTCGGTATCCAGGATATAACTCGTATCACTTTAACAAAGTCTGCTATCCTCTCCCTCGAAAAAAAAAGAAGCTCAAATCAAATCAAACTTTCTTCCCTCAATCATTAAATTTCCATCTCTCCATGCACTAATGACAATAACACGCTTTAACTATCTGTATAACGGAACATATTTGGTCCCCTTGATAATCGAAGCAGACTACTCCCTGGGTATTTCATATCTCTCTCAGTACTTAATATTAAACCTATAAAGATTCCTATATGCACACTGAAGATTTCTCCTGGTCTAGACTAGACTTTCTGCATCTTTTGTCATATAAGAAAAGCGATACCGCAATGAAATCTCTTTGATGGTCCCCTGAATTTTAAAACCATGTCTGAGTTTGATTGCTCTCTGCAAGTTCAATCCACCGAAGGTTGTTCTTAAAGGCAAACCAAACAATTTGAAGATGCAACCTGTTTACAGCTACAATAATGCTACATGCTGATAAAATCTCAAGTTTGAAGATAGTGAAATATGGCTATTATAGAATGTTGACCTGTATTTAGTGTAAGAAAGTCATATTTACTGAATATTTTATGATACTCTGATATCCGATGACACACTCAGGCAAAAATTTGCATCGAGCCCCTTCACCTTGCAAGAGACATAAATGGCTTAAAAGCTGAAAAAATAGGATAGCATTTTTGTAACTTTGATCAGACTTTGATCAGACAGCTCTCCAATCAGTGCCTTTTGGTGCCCTGAGGCAGCACAAGTGTTGTCTGAGACACAACCCAATAATCAAAAGGTTTGTAATGTCTTGCTTGGACTGAGGTGTTCCCAGAGATCCCTTGACCTTAATTGCCCTTTGAAATATTTGTGTCCGACAAAAGGTCCTGTTTTGTATTTTCCATTTTCAGATCTGTAAGTCTTTCCCTACTGGTGTGATTTTGGTGGACTCAAATAAGCTGCTCTTGTATTCAGGTGGCTTTATATCATTCCCTCATAGTAATCAAATTTGCTGCCACCAGAATGCAACAAACAGAATGCAACCGATGCAGGTTAAAAAAGGGACAGGGGGATATGAACAGCCAGACAAATCTTATAGCCTAGCTCCCTTAGTCAATCAACCAACCGTAAAGAAGAAGGCCCAAAAAAAAAAAAAAAAAACTGTGAAATTTTTTGGATTGGTTAACATCAAAGCTGACAGCAACCATTTATACCTCTTGGTAACCTTACATCAGACACGGTCATAAATTGAAACTTTGTTCAATTTCGATATTAAGCTACTGGGGTTCCACATACATGAATTAAGACCCAGTATAATTGATGGCTCCCCTCCAAGAAGAACACCACATATCATGGTCTCAGTTTTCATTAAAGCAACCCCAAGAGAGCAGATGAACTGACTGAACGAAAGTAAGTTACGAACTGCATATAAAACTGCTGACGAAAAACATTATCAGAGTTACGGTGGTAATAATACAGTGAGGTAAATTAATGTTATTCAACAATTCTATTGGACAACTCTAACATGATATTCCTTTAAATCTCTCCAATCTATATCGGTTGTGGTCGTATCAACTCTAATTTCTTTAAACCAGATGATTATGAATGCTGTTAGACTGTCAGTCTGTCATTACCCTGGTTTTAGAACTTTCTTGCTTTTACCTTCATGCCCCATAGAAGGGTTCCAGGGGGGTATGCCCCTACCCTTTGACAAAGTTTTGTATGATTGAGGTGGCTTTAACAGTTGCAAAACAATATATAATGCAACTTTTGAAGAAATTTATACTCCAGACTTTTCAATTTTTTTGTCAAACTCACCTTCCCCCACCTCCATTTTTGGCAACCATAATAAAGATTTAGCAACCATAAAGAGAGTTGCATCACCCCACTTTGAATACCACGGTGTTGTAACACATTGATCAGCACAAAATATCTCATGATATGGTTTGACCCCATTTCCAAACAAAAGCAAATTCTTTAGAAGAAAAGTCTGGTACTTCAGACTAATTTTCAACATAGAAATCAAAAACATACTGTAACTAATAAATAAGAAATAAGTTTAATGGGAGTGACTACAAGACTTCCATAACAGACACTGTACATAGCAGAGAGGGGGAGTACTGTATTGATTGGATAAATGAATCACAGTGTTGATTGAATATTATAAACTAATACCGACTGAAACAGTCACTCTCTTCCCTCTTAATGATGACCCAATTCAAATGTGAGACATCGATGTAAAGAATAAAACTGCTCAAGACTAAGCTGCCTTCCATCTAAAGCTTTTCTTGAGATTAAAAAATGACCAAAATCTTCTGGTCATTTGCTACCAAACTTTACACCACAAAATTGCCAATCAACAACAATCATCTGGCCTGTTTATGTGTCACAGGTTTACAAATGAAATGCAAACACATTGTACATTATAACTCGTTTATTAGGAGAATTAGGAGATTATGACTGATTATTTAAGAACTGCCGATATATATCTTAAGTTATGGATCGAGAGATGAACATCCTGAACTATGTATTCATGGTTTGACATTTCTCAGCTTGGTCAGTATCACCGCTCTTAAAGTTACAACCCAGACCCAGACCACAGCTTTAAGCACGTCAGAATCCTCTCATGAGAGCGACACTTTCACTACAGAATTGAATTATTGCTGACAGGAGGGATGCATGGGACCTGAGAGGGTACCTCGTACCGGAAGAGGGTCCGAGATGGGTGCAAACTCTCACGACATCAGTGAGGCAATGCAGAATAGTGTGTCAGGATGATGGTATTAATCCATACCAGACAATTTAACAACTTGAAGAAGAATTTATGAACCATGTATGTCATCCTTTAGAAGAAATTACAAACATCCATCATACTTATCATCCTTGCACTTTCCACGAGTACGTTCAGAGGGACGCTGATTCACAAAAGTTTGGTAAGAAAGGCAGATTTTTTTTGTGATGGACATAAATATTCCATTATTTCTATAAAGACAGGCTTTTTAGAAAAAAAGTCCATTACAACCAAAAACAGTTAAACTGTAGCTGTTAAAGGGTTTGGAAAAGTGGGACAAAATTATTGAAAGGTACCCAATATTCAGTCAAGTACTCCCTTGCCAGAAGTCAATGTCACCCTGAAAATTTGTGAGCTGCATGCCCAGGACTGAAAAAAATTATGCACACCATGCCAAAAAAACAGAAATTCCAGGAAAAGGTCAAGAAAGTTGATGAATTTGATGGCTGTATAGGGTTGGAATATATTTTTCTAGTAAATGAAGGTTATAACTACATAGTCCACTTAATTTTGTATTCTTCTGACTTAATTTTAACATTATTCATCACGTAACAGATATGCTTGAAAATTGTTCGTTCATTAGTATGACACTAACTTGCTGATGGCAAACAAAATATTGTGAAAAAATTCCTTTGGCAGTAAAATATTCTACAGAAAAATGACTTAACAAGCGGAAAGGCAGGTTTGAAAGTTCATTTCGGGTCTTCGCTGTTATCTTTCCCAGAAAATGCTAAAATTTGTGAAGTTACAGTAATTGCCCCTTGATTACCATGTATATTAGATGATCAAGTGTGGTTCTCCGCCATATACAGGGCCCCATCCAACTTCATAAAGTGAACTGAAGTACCCAAGAAGCCTTCAAAATGTAAACTTAAAGGAGCATTCATGGTGTTAATTCCCAATTTTTCACAGCCAAAGCAGCCTAATTCTGAAAGTCTTGAACCATCCAAAGATACTGAAATATACTGACGTCTTTTCTCAGAGGTCCCACACGAGAGAATTTTTTTTGTGTGAAACTCTTTCTTACGTTTTTATGTCACTTTACGTTCGGAAACTGGTGTAAACTTTCTTTCCTTGGAAAAATATATATATCCTATTGATGGATATGATCAAATGTTACAAAATTATTGCCTTTTTACACCTCAATGACTTGAATCTAAATGTAACCCTGAATGCTATTCTGAAGGGGATTTCAGGGTCTTGGCACGGTGCTTTTAAACTGCAAATAATCTCTGAATGTACCTTTAATAATGGTAAATATATATATACTTTGTTTTGTAATTGCATGCCACACTCAGAGGATGATGAGGAAAGTAAAGCGTGGTGGATATCACTCCCATATGCAGGTATAACGCCTACAAAGTCAAGAGTAGCAACATATGCCTGAACCCATAAGGGGTCGCAAAAAAACTTAAAGGTGGCACATGGAATCCATCACCATCACCCTCCATCGCCCATGCATGGTTGACACTCTTGATACCGAGAAGTGGAAAGAAATACCCGCAAAATACATGTGACAGGCCCGATATGGCCGCTGGAAAGATTTGTTCCCTTACAAACTATATATATATTCAAAGTCAACCAATATTTCACATGCTTTAATATTAACTGAAAATCATAGGACAGAAATGAGGTGGACAAAGTAGAGGTTCATGAATGTGAGGGTGCCAGATGTATAAAGAGGAAACATGGATGACATTAGGCAAATTACAAAGGTCATGTATGCCAACATATCTTTTCGGTCTAACTGTAGATATCGACGTAACGTTTAGGGAGGATCGATAGATAAATGTTTTTCCCAAAATGATATACATGTCGAACAAATATTGTAGACTGTCATTTCTTTCCCGAAATTTCTGTATTTCTAGTCTCAGGAGTTCCTTTCAACTCTGCGATAACAGATGGTAATATTGCTTTATAAATGGCCACATAAGTACACACTGTACGATTGACTATGACCCTGACTCAGACCGAGGGTGGTGACCTACTTGTTCATACTAAGTCTGCAAACCCCAATGTAGTTGTATGATTGATGAGCACACATCGAACAACTGATGAGCACAAACTGAATGAAATGCTTTCTATTAATAATTGGGGTTCTATAAGGTCACATACAAAGTTGTAAGCACGCGACTACTTACATTTGTTACAACTGGGTAGTTGTGGCAGTGAACTGCCCCATAGTGCACAACCATGCATTTCCGACTGCCAGCCAGCCGGCCAGCCAGTCAGGGAGAGGCTTTAATTCGTCAGCTTACCCACTGAAGGATCAGTCGTAGTAGTTACAAGCACATGTGCACACAGACTGACCATTCACAAACTTTTGACGTTAAGATGACCGAGTTAAGCTTTACACTGGCCGACACTTACAAACCCTCCTACAAATGTACTGCTTGTAAATTCTGTGCTTCTTGGTTCGTGTACTTTTTGTCTTTTCATCACATTATGACTTACCGAATCTGTGATGCGAAGTCCTACAATCTGCAGCCATAGCTCTTCTCGTAAGCTAGGCGGGACTCCCCTTCTGGCAAACTGCTGAGATACGGCCATGTTTTCCGCAGCTAACACTCTCTGGCCAAGTCTGACCCTTTGAGTATCAAATATTTCTGGAAAAAAAATATAGCCATTAACATATATAATTCCTTAGTGTACGAGACTTTTCCAGATAATTTATTGATCTTAAATGGATGACTCTTAACATTACACTCTGAGATGTATGGATTAAAAATAAAGCACAACTTAGCCCCCCCACCCCCCCCCCCCTTACCCAAGATAAACATGCTGTTACAAGCTTACTTATGTCATAAAGCTGTGGGTGCATTTAGCACTAGAAAACACAACCTTGGTCAATTATAATTTCCCAACGTTTTCCCACGTGTTCTCGCACATCAAAATACAACAATGTGCTGCAAAAAATCTCACCCACCCCCCTTCCTACCCAAAGTGCAACATTACCTGATTACTATCCTAATCCCTAATTAATTAGACACAATCGGTGGGGGCTCTTAGTCTTAACACTTGGAGGGTCAAATGGGAGGGGGGTGGGGTTTTCAGGCTGGAATGACCCAACTGTGCTGAAGGCGCTGAGGGGAACGTGAAGCATGAGGTCCAGGGACAATGCCCCAGTGAGGGACCAGGGGATGAAGCCCCTGAAAGCTCTGAGGTATTTACCAAATTGTGGGCATTAGAATGAAGCATTGAACTATCTTCAAATGGCACTGGATGGGCAAGAAACAGACTACAAAAATCACAATTTGACTATTCTTTTTATAATAGCCTAACTCTGACTCACAGCCAGTGGATTTGATGCATGTAGGGGTTGTGGGTAGGGGGGCTGGATGATCACGGTAGGGGCTGCATGGGGCTTTGGAACAATAATTCCACTCAAGCTGTCTTACAGGAAGTACTAATGAGACAACTACTTATGATGAATGCCAAAAAAATAGCTTGTAAGACATTTGAGTAATATTTTATTTCATTTTACTTGCAAAAGTTATTTATTATACCCAAATTCCCTCCTAGTATCTCTGGTCTCTTTTCCTTTAGTTTTCATTATTTTTTCAAAAATATTTTGATCCACTCCCCAACACCCAACCCCAATGCTAGATAGTGATTTTTTTACAAATTCAAGATTTTCCTTGTATTCTTGGGAAAGGGAACAATGTACATATATCTCATGGACCATATGTTGAAGATCTAGCTCATTATCTGTGAGAACCGCCATCATAATACGTGTGTTGATATTCAACATTCATGTACATACTAAGTACTGTACAAAGTGAGTGTCAGACATTAGTTCGTCACGTTACGCACAGCCATGGGCAGCGTTGTCAAACACGTTTTTTAGTGTTGTAGATATACTGTATGAGCGTGGGACTGGGAGGACAAGCCAAATGCTGCTCATATTTCAGCGAAATTGATCAATCGGCATACTTCATCTCAGCAGATAAAATGTAAGTGCGCATCCTCTTACAGAGTTTAGCAGGGCAGAAGGCAATTGGTCCAACGATCTCACTCAAAGGATGCGAGGGATGTTGGTATAATGTGTAAATAAATCAAGACTCGTTCAGCAGAAGGGCCACTATGTAAACAAACAAAACGAGCCTCGTTTTTAATACTGTACCCCATTTTTTAAAATGGTAGTAGAATAAATGGTAGAATTACAAATGTCGTTTCCATTCATCTTCGTACAAGTCTGATCCTTCTTAATTTGTAGATACATTTCTAGGAGAGGCACTGCCCAAGATGCGGGCACCAGCCGCCACTGGAAACAATAGAAAAGATTAGCCCAGAGCCTTACATGCAAAATTAGGTTATAGACAAAAAACACACACAAATGTATCAACAAACTGTAACTGAAGCTGAGAATGAACCATGAGAATGTCGATAACGATTTATGTAATATGTAATATGTAAAGCAACAGTCCACCCGAGTGTCCAACTGTATAGGATATAGAATGTTAACTTCTTGACCAGCTCTGTCTGGTTTTGTTTTCTTGTTTGTTTTTTTGCTTTGGTTTTATAAATTATTCAGTTCACAGGTTGAGATGAGAACATGAGATTGATTTCTTTAGACGCTGTCCTAAAGACATCGTCCCAGAGGGAATGAGCAGAAAAGAGCAGAAGGAACGCTGAAAGCTGAGACAAAACTCCGGAAGTGCTCTCTGCCAGCAATGCATACTTAAAAAGTCTTGGGACTGTAACAGGCACTACCCGAAAAGCCTACTACAAAATGATGAGTCGGCTCTCTGCAAACTACAAAATATATGATATATGTGACATATATATGTAAGATTCTATAAACTCTTTACATAACACTCATATTCAACTCCAAACTGAGAACTTACAAGAAAATTCCAACTCTTAGAACACCATCAGATTTGGTGACATTTTTTGAACCCCTCCCCCCTAAGTCCCTCGCAACGCATGGCAAGTGCATTCTTCCTGGATACGTATAACTTATGCAGTTAATGCATAATCTGCAAACTGCGATGCAAAATGGTCAAATTGCTAAATGACAAGACAATTCCAAAGATGTGAAGCATTTTTTTTTTACACAGAAACTATGGTATTTCAAAAGCAGCCTAACTTAAGAGCCTTCAGTATACTAGTGCACATAAGTCGAACGTTAAATAATTCCTTGCCTTAATTCCCCATGTTGGCTGTAACTGTAGTTTCTCTTTCAAATTAAAAGTAAGAAGGTTAAAAAATTTTCCAAATATTTAGTACTAAAGGAGCCTTATACCCATACAGTTTCTCATACTTCCCATACACCTTTTGTTTTTGTTTTATTTCATGTTTTTTGTTTTGTATTGCTTATCTTTCATTACGATCTTCCCTACCTATAGCAAATACCACCTGAGTCCCCAGTTCTTGGCCAAAAACAGGGGAGATTGAATACCTACCAGAGTTGGTAATTATGCTAGCCATACTGAATACTCCTCTGTACAAATTCATGATTAAACACATAGTGTACTATTTCAGTGGTCAAGCCAAACTTGTCCACACACACAGGGAAGGAGTGCTGGCCATAAGAGTAGTAGTGTTTACAATCATAGGGTGGCTGGTTAACTAATTAGGTGCGCTCAAGGATGAATACTAATGACAATACTTGGGGTAGATTATGCTATCAAGTAACAAATTATTAATGCTCTGCTGAATTTGAGGACTGTTTTTCCATAGGCTCATATTCGTTTTAAGCTTGCCTGACTAATCTGACGTTGATGTTGTTTTGACACAGTTGGCACCCCATGCTTTCCTTCTCTGTCGAAGAGGATGTTATAATATGAATCACAGTTGGCATTCCTTATAACTAATTCAAATTTCAAAGGTGAGGGGATCTCACCAGTATGCCCTTCCATATTGGTTACATTTTTCGGACAAATCGTTACAGCCCCCCAAATCAAATTGGGCTCATATGCCCATGTCGATCTCAACTGTATGTGTGTACAAAACAAATCTTTCTATATAATTGCAAAGCCTTTCCAAGGTAATTTGAAAATGATGGAGAATGTAAACACTGCATCTTGCCATATAGATTCTGAAGTGGCCAATAATGATACTGGCAACATACATAGATTTAAAAAATTATTGATATAATCATGATGAAATAAACAAAGGATAATGATCATGATATAAACCTAAAGCACTACAGGTACAAATTAACCATCACCCAGCCAAAACTTTTAATGGATACCAAAAGGACTTCACCGATCATCTCTGACGATATCAACTTGCACAGAATATTTTACAGTGTCAACTTCAAACATGTGTTTTGACCAAATGAGTATCACAGTCTATTTATTTATTTCTAAAACATTTAACATGAAGTATGTCATCCATTAACAATCAACGGACGAAGAAAACGATTTCCAGAAAGAGAAAAATGAGATGAATCAGCTAGGCATCTTCCTCTTTTCTTTCTTCTTCTTCTCCTTCTTCTTTTCTTCTTAGGCCATAGCAAAAGATCGATGCTTATAGCCAAGGACTAACAGAGAGAAGAAATTTCACTACCTTTCCCATTTTTCATTCTGGTAATGTTTTAACAGTTATCACAGGATGCCAGGAAATGAACCCAAGTGCTTTAAAATGCCAAAAAGCTTGACTTATGAGCAATTACAATAACCGTAAAATTTACGAGGGAAACCTTTTAGATGCGCAGGAGATGTAGGAGTGAAGACTCCAGAAAGATATACAACTAGGGAGGAGCAGAACTTGGATTTATGGTAAGACTATGGAAATGAGAGGACGGATCGGTGTAAGAACATGCCAGAGAAAATAAGAAAAGCTGTTACTGATGGCGATTAACAGTGACACCTTACGACAACAAAACATTATGGATGGAGTTAAGAATATTTTTCCAGTTATAAATTGTTCCGTAGGGAAATAAAATAGTTTGCTCTAGTGACACTAAAAGACATTCAATAACCACCAGGGCCCCCCCCCCCCATCAAATATTGAAAGTCCAGACAATGATAGATCCAATCAGGATACAATCATTGCGACCGCATATATCGTCACTTTCACTGCTGATTGTCTGACTAGTTAATATCTCAGGAACCATTTTTTTTTGTTCTTTGGAAGAAAAATAACAGCAATGTATCCTGAGCAATGATAGATACCGTGTCTATTGGGCATGTCCCCACCATACCTTTCTGAAAAAGCTGTCAGGTGTTACAAGAATGCATTTTATCTCATCTCTTGTAAAATGACATCTGTAAAGAGGTAAAATAAAATGGTCCAAAGATAGTCCTTTCTGTATCAACCATTTAGCTACTACAGGGTTGAAGTGATGTAAGAAGAGGGTTCTAACTATCTTAATTCATCTCTTAATTGTGTGGTTACCTGGGATCAATATAGAGAGAGAGAAAAATCCTTCAGTCAATCAAGTTAAATCAAATAGAAAATTGAAAACAATGTGTTAGGGAACAATCACAATTATGATATCATCAACCCCCCCCCCCAAAAAAAAAGAATCAGTAGAACTAACATCACACTTTATTCTACCACTAACATCTTAAAACCTTTGAAAACGCAAAATGTTCCATGATCTTTGATAGGAAAATTTATCAAACACAAATAAGACTGGGGGACTAAGAGCTAGGGACTGGTTAGTTTGGATTGATGGAGACCATAGCCAAAGGTAAGAGAGAGAGATACAATTTGCTTGATATCCAGTTAATAACTAAAAACAAGTTGAAGGTCGAGTAAGATATCTGATATGATCTTCCCTTAAGACCCTGCTAATGGAAACTTTGATGACCTCTTGATGATAAAAGGGAGGGGGGGGGTGGAGGTGCAAAATAGGATTGACTTTGAAGTTGTCAAGGTCAAACCAGAGAGTCAATTATGTTTTCTGAAGGGCTCTTTTTTATAGAAGGTGGCTGACCTTTCTGCTTTTCCCTTTGTGTCCTCTTCTTTCTTTTCTGTTTGAGTATACCACTACCCCTCTTCCCATCAATTCCTGTCATATTATGTTGCTTTTCTTCCTGTGTCTGTCCCTGTCCATGAACATGTTTCCCTTGCCCCCTCCCCTCCCCACCCCTCATTCCCTGCCCCTGTAGTAAGTTCTGCTCATGTTCATGTGTTCATTACTATTACAGTTCCTCTCCTGGCTCTTCATTTATTTCTCATACTGGCTTTCTTACGTTTATCTACTTTTGCACCATAATTTGCACCACTGTAACATAGTTTTTTTCCAGTACTATTATTCCGTAATACAATGAGTATGGCTGCAACAAACCCATGGGCTACATGGAAACTTTTTGAACAATTGGGGAAAACAAAGGACCCATCCCCTTTAATTATGCAATTATGTTTATTCATCGCCGCAAATAATGATGTAATTGCCCTACACAAAGTTTTTCGTTTAATTTATCTCCCTTGACTATTAATGGGAGAGAGCATGTAATGAAAACACTTAGCACAAATCCAGAACATAAATGCTGCCCTCGTATGAAACAATAAA
The DNA here is from genome assembly GCF_037975245.1 of Apostichopus japonicus. Classification (NCBI taxonomy): domain Eukaryota; kingdom Metazoa; phylum Echinodermata; class Holothuroidea; order Aspidochirotida; family Stichopodidae; genus Apostichopus; species Apostichopus japonicus. The sequence continues at coordinate 18,408,759 of NC_092574.1, forward strand.
ACTATCTCGCAGCGACACACTTTCCATTTCAATGAATGACTGTTTATGCTGCATCATCAGCAGATCAATATCGGCCGATCAATACCGACGTTATCCAAAGGAGAATTTAGGCAAGCACTTGACTCGAGAGATTATAGTGGTGGGGTGAATATGGGGATATCTGTACCAGATCAGGTTTTATAAACCTGTATATATCCAAAGACAACGTACAAGTAGCATTGACTCTTAGGCAAGGTTACCTCCCTGAGATATAAGAAGAAAAAATTCCAAAAAAAAAGGGGGGGATGGGAGGGAAATAAAGACTTTGATATTGAAATGAATCTGTCTATGATTGTCAAGTGGGAGGATTAAGAGAGGTAGGAAAAAGAGAAGAATTTATGACGGGCAATGATCATATAAGCTGAATGGGGAGGACTGTCGAGGCCTTGAGTGAATCTTTCGCACAGGATCGATATAAAAAAAAAGGAGAAATATTGGGGAGCAACAACAAACGAAATTGGTCAGAAACAGTCGAAACTTTCACTGACGATTTCGTCGAGGTTTCTTTCCACGACAAATGCAAAGGTTCTTAGATACTATTTAATTTGCACTCTATACTTGTTTCGTGTTGCGGTTCCAAAAAACATCGCATTAGTGTTTGTTTGGTATATTAAATTAGCCGGGGTTCATCCTCGATCACCACATGGATAGAGCTTCAAATGAGTTTCAGTCGGCTTCCTAACACCCTTTGGGGATTACTAAACTAAACTATAGCTCACTAAACTAAACTATAGCTCTGTTTCTCTAGTCATCATACTTCTGTAGTAGGGAGTTACTGCAGCTTAGTATTGCTGCACACTGCTACAGTATCTTTCTAAGTATTTGCAAGTATTAGACATGTATCGTTTCAAGTTTTTGCAAATTGAACTCTTTGCATGTTTTTTTCCTTTTATTACATTTTACTTTATAAATGAATTATCCATACAACTCGTACGACTAAAAATACATAATAATTTGCAAAAAAATCCTGAAGTGAAAATAGGCCTTCTGGAAGATGCATCCTCTCACAGAAAAAGACAGGATCGAAGTTAATCTGTTTTTTTCTAGAACTTGAGTTTTCTTTTCAAGGACAGTCACATTTCCAAATAGTTCAGCAATTTTTAAACACTACAAGTCAACAGCAGGAATTCTAAACACGCGAATATGGACATCGAGTAACTAAAACTTAGACAATGCAGGTGTTGTAGTCGAGTAATTTTATCCGAGTAATGAGTACCTCTGAGTACTTCAAGTTATGAGTACCAAGTACAATAGTCCAAGTACTGCTCTTTATTACCCGAGTACAGCATATTTGAAGCCTTGTACCATCAGTTTTACGTAAATAGTTTGATATGTACGTACTCGTCCCTGAGCCAGTACAGAGTATTTAGAATCGAGTACTTAAGTACTTAGAATCGAGTAAAGTACAAGTGCTAGAGCATCCACTCCGAGTACTAAGTGATGAGTACCAGTACTTTGTTATCCGTATACTCTTCTTCAAGTGTGAGTGCCGAGTACTTGCAAAAAAAGTACTCCAGTAGTACTCAAACTACAACAATGTACACTGAAAAATAAAAGAGCTGAACTTCTACTGACTGAAAGCAGACCGTGTTGACAATTTCCAAATCTAATTTACCCTGAAATTGACTTTCCTGTCAAGGTCACAATAACTGTGCCAGGGGAAAGTGTTTTTTTTTATTTTTTTTTATTTTCGCTATCACTGTTGAAACTCACTCTGTGTTTATTATGTCTTGTTACTCTCATTGCAACTGGAAGCGAATAAAAATCTGACCCAGTACCAAATAACTTTTACAATAATGGGTCTCTCAAGACGAAAAGCCCTGTAATATTTGGTCGATATTTCCTCACATCATTTCAATCAGCATGCAAGTCCACTCTGTACATTGCAACTCTTAGAGTTATGTGTGTCAGGGCACGTACCCAGCTGGAGTCATTCCCTGGCTTATTGAGAGACCTTCCATTTTTGCATGCGTCCATCATTGGGTACCAGCAACTCTCTTGAAGGTACATCCAGAGCAGACCGAAGTATAAATTAAATAGAGTAGGATTATAAGACCACACACGGCTATGATACAAGACAACTTCTAATTTTAATTTCAAAGTTCCTTTCCACCAGAGATCATGACAACAACAACGACGACATGAACAAAAAGAAGCTTGAATGTCATTTGTAGATCTAATATGTAAATTATTGAAGTCAATATTTCTCCTTGGGGCACAAAATTAATCAAATTCCTGACATCCCAGACAATGAAGGTTGACTTAATAATGAAAATCAGAGCAGAAACTGACAAATAATTATTCACCGTGTGAGCGATTATTCTCATTCGAGTTGACACCGAACATGTCGACTACATCAACCAATAATCGCTCGGATGTACAAACTAATCGCTGCTTTAGTCTCGATACACAACTACTGTACTAAATTAGGCAGGAGAACATAAATTAGCGAGGTTCAAAGCCGCTATTCCGCAGCGTATCAGGTAACCCGTCACCCACTTGTTTGGTACTTACATCAGAAATGCATCTGTAATGTTGATAAATTTATGCCTGCTAGCAATTTCAATTAGAAGTACAAAGATGAGAGGACAAACGGTGAAACAAAAAAACTTCAAAATATACAGAAATTGTTCACCGTGGTTGTGCTACAACTCCACTCCTCGATCCCATGTTTGTGCGACCTCATTCGCTAGTACATACCAAAAAAAAAACAAATAAATAGATAAATAAATAAATAAATATATGGCCATAGAGATGAATAATTCAGACATTTCTGTCCAATGAAATTGTCCATTCTGTTTCAAATCCATTTCCTATGACCATGTGTGGGGACACAGTTGTAACACATGTGTTAGCCTACATAGACACTTCCAACTTAATTAATGGCTGATGTATTTAAATGTCATAACAGAAGCTGACCATAGACAACATCATTTCATCTTGTCTAGTTTATACAATTGACCAATGATACGAATGTGTGGTTCTCACTCTAATGTAGGGTTACCATACTTCTTTGGTTGAAAATCGGGACAGTTTAGTTTGCCGACAGGAGAATTTGTTTTGTCTCAAAAATTGGCCTGGGACAGTCCCTATTAATAGACATCATTTCATCTTGTCCAGTTTATAAAATTAACCAATGATACACATGTGTGGTTCTCACTCTAATGTAGGGTTACCATACTTCTTTGGTTGAAAATCGGGACAGTTTAGTTTGCCGACAGGAGAATTTGTTTTGTCTCAAAAATTGGCCCGGGACAGTCCCTATTAATAGACAACATCATTTCATCTTGTCCAGTTTATAAAATTAACCAATGATACGCATGTGTGGTTCTCACTCTAATGTAGGGTTACCATACTTCTTTGGTTGAAAATCGGGACAGTTTAGTTTGCCGACAGGAGAATTTGGTTTGTCTCAAAAATTGGCCCGGGACAGTCCCTATTAATAGACAACATCATTTCATCTTGTCCAGTTTATAAAATTAACCAATGATACGCATGTGTGGTTCTCACTCTAATGTAGGGTTACCATACTTCTTTGGTTGAAAATCGGGACAGTTTAGTTTGCCGACAGGAGAATTTGGTTTGTCTCAAAAATTGGCCCGGGACAGTCCCTATTAATAGCAAGGTAAGGTAACACCTGGCTTGCTGCGACGAAAGTACCGAAGGAGCAAGGAGACAACATTACTTTGTACATGTCCTACTTTTCTTAAAAATACTAGATTTACCACAAATACTGAGAGCCCCATTTTGTATACTAACTGGATTAAGTAATTCCCTTTCTATAAATTTTCAATGAGAACTACAGGACACTGCACCCTTTACATGCTGCCCAGGCTTTGAATTGATAATTGTCTACATCGGTCATGAAGTAGAACTAATACCTCCAAATGTTAGCCTGCTATGCCAATACTCTTCATACATATTTTCATGCATGCATTCTGGCAGGCATTTTGAAATAAACTCCAGACATTGAGGGACTGTGTTAACCTTAATAGATAATAAGATATTCCAGGGAAGGAAAAAATGATTTGGAGATTATAGCTGTAAAATGTTTCCTGAATAATATCCAGGTAAATGTAAACCCTATTTTTTTAATATTCCCTTCTCCTTGTGCTTTACTTCTGACTTTTATTGGTTATTACTTATGACCTACTGTAGTATAAACGCTATACAATTTTAACATATTTTGTTGTTAGAAATAGGAACATGCTATTCATTAAAAATCAAGATGGTCATGGAAGGGTATGATCACAAAAAATCAATAACCAGTGTTCTGCTGTAAATTCATGTCTTTCTTCATGGATGCAAAAGGTAATGATAACCCTAACCATGTGGGGGTGTATTAATTCATTCAAAAGCAGTGAGATCTAATGAATTTTCATAACCCCCCAAAAAATTAAAACAAATACTGAACTAGATACTTTGAAATCCATTCCAAAGAAAACAGAAAAAGGGGAAAAAAGGGAGAAAGAGACAGGTACCGTGGACAATCTTTTCTAAGGATTCACAGCAGAATAAAAATTAGAAATATAGTCCGTTTCACAATTTATGAATGGACATTTAAGTTCAGTGACAACCCTGCAGTACAGAAAGTTCCATTCTTGTATATGTATGTTACCACCACAAGCCTAAGGTTGTGAAAAATCCAACGCAAAATCAGGTTCTACGTACTGAAAACTTTGGGTTTTAAATGTTACAAGTTCTGTTACAATTCATGTGGAGTTTTTCAACTTGCAATTTGGCCTGTTCGGCCTCAGTTTAAGACACACTTGCACTTTTTTCGTAATCCGGTCAATTTACCTACGGAGATCCTGCTCACTCTCTGCCTTTTATAGATGTACCTACAAAGACATTTTCCGTACTTTAAAAAGCTTGTTAAAATCCCTCTCTCTATCTCTCTCTCTCCCTCTGTCTGTCTTTCCCTCTTTCTTTGAAAAAGGTTTATTAAATGCAATATTAGTATAGTTCCTTTAAAGACCGGCAAAATTCAATTTATCAGGTTGAATATCCACTTTACAAGCAGAGACAGACACCTCGATGGCACCCCCATGATACTTTCCCCAAACATAATGTGATATAATTTCCTACAAGCATCCAACATAAACAAAGTTTTCCAACAAGAGGAATGTGATCCTGAAGCAGGGTTTAGTGCAATTGAAGGGGTTACCCTAGAAAATGTTATTCTACTTTGTTTTGACACTTAACAGGTTTAGCAAAGCCACTGGGAGTTGTCCCTGTAATCCGTTTTGACGCCATTTTAAACAAACGATAATACTGCAAAACCGTCCTGTTACGCATGGAGTGGAAAATAACAACTTTTTAAAACGTCCCCATTAAAAGTGTTCTTAAACAACCACGTACTATTTCAATGATAGGGCAATATTCCCTTGACCTTACACGTATTAAGAGCCATTTCAATGGATTTCGTCCGTTAATGAAAAGTCCGCCTTTTTTAGGATTCGTTAACCTCTCCCGGATGAAGAAAAGGAAAAAACAGGTTAGCGTAACACTCTGTAGTGGTAGTTTGTACTGTATCATTCTGGCATGATTGATTCCTCAATGTCTGTACAGTGCTTGTTTATTTCAGCTACCATATGATGGCTCTGTTTAATGGCTTTAAGTTTGCTTTTGTTCTGCTTCAAAGCCAATTTTTGGATTTAACGACCAGGAAATTATAAGTATAAACATTATGAGGGCCTTTGAACCTTAAACGAGCACCGTGTATGTTGTATGTATGCTCCCCAAGTGAGTATTTTTGAAAATGACAGCTTCGAGGCTGGGGGGCAGATGTGGGAGGGGATGGTGAAGGGGTTAGCAGCTCCAGAAATAACATCAAACCATTCCACTTACCAGCCTGCATGTCTGTTCCATCGTCCACTCCGACCTGAGACCATCTCGGACTCATCTCCTTGAATTCATCTCTCTGTGGATTTGAAGATTGTGGAAGGGAAAGTTATATAAAATATCGTACTTTGTCTTATGAGGAAAATCAAGAAAAGGAAAAGAAAAGCAGACAGACACTTGTAGAAGGGATAAACAATCCGTTAGATTGGTGTCTATAACAAACTTTCAAAACTCAGATAAACGATCCATTTATTTGAAGTCCATACAAACTTTCAAAACTTATTCCTAGTCTTAATTCTGAATGGACTGTTCTACTGTAAGTGGTATATTTACTGACCACATGTACTGAATTCATCTCTCTGTGAATTTGAAGATTGTGGAAGGGAAAGTTATATGAAATATCGTACTTTGTTTGATAAGGAAAGTCAAAAAAATGGAAAGCAAAGCAGACAGACAGACACTTGTAGAAGGGATATAGAATTTACCGACCACATTTACTCTTCTCCAGCTACAAAACTCACCCTGACTACCCACTATTCATCTTCACACTGGTCTAGTAATAAGTCTGTCTACAGCAGCTTTTCTCAAGGGCCAGCACAGAGAAAAATTAATGAAAGCACTGTGGGTTCAGTAAGAACTCAAATTTCCCTAGATTGAACAATGCATGTGCAAGGTAGACTGGTATACTTCACAAATACTCAAGCCTGGGGCCTTCTTAGGGGCCTGCTGCCTATTACACAATTAGTGCAAGATTTACAGCTCATTTTGTTTTCTCGGATCAGATCGGATCGTAACACTCTTGCAGGGTGGATCTGGCCTGTGGGCCGCTTAATACCGAAAGCTGCTATCCATAAAGTTATATCAATAATGGCAACTTCAGCACTGATTGTAATATGCAAAGCATGCTATTGCTCAGAATATTAATTATAAAAGTGTGGTATAGGTTTCTTAGACATAAATGTTTCCATGTAATCAGGTTCCTTCAGACTTTATCATTAGATTTAAACATCAATTTTGCAACCAGCAAATTTTTTTCTGAAATATGTGTTACTTTTGTGTTATAGAAAAAATACTTATAATACAATAATCAACCTCGAATGTTGTTATTTTACGATGCTTAAACAGCCACATATGCATGTCATTGAAGCTAAATGACTTGTTGTTAATGTAATTTCACACATGCCAAGTTTGGTGACTTTGTCCAATTTTAGAGATTCAGTTCACTTTTTCTCTAAAATTATCAGGCATATCTATATAGGTGGGAAGTACATATATATTTGAGTCATATGGACATCTCACTATAGAGCTTATAATACTCTGTCCTCTCTGTATCTGAAGTTCATTTGATTGTTTTTTGTGTTCTTGCTTTGGTGTCACCAATTTGTATTTGGGATTTTTTTCTTTTTGTTTTGTTCATGGTTTTCACTTCATGTTTGTTCTTCCTCTCATTCTGTTTTCCATTCCTGAAAATGAACAAAATCAAATAAAACTTGAATCTTACAATCGAAAATATAAAATAAAAAACAGTGTTACCAGCTCTGAAAGTGACTTGACAGAATACGGAAGTTGCAAGAGACCCCAAAAGTTAGAGAGTTGCTCCGATGCAAAGTTAGGATTCTTTAAAAGGGTCAGCATGTCTAGAAAATCCTTTGGTCCATAAACTGGGCGGAAAGAACTCAAATCTGAATAAAATGGAGAAAGAAAGAAGATGCATAATTTCATATTTCAATCTTGTGCTTTGTTTTCCTCATTTTTTGTTTCCTGCTAAACTCAACAGATTGGGATTTTTCATCAACTATGGTTCACTACAATGTTTACTACTGTACCTAGGGGGACAACATGATGACAAAATTAGAAAAGATTTCTATAAATATTATTGAACATTCTTTTGTACAACTGATTTTGACCATCGTATTTTCTTTTGTGTAAAGTCTAACCGGATACACTCCTTTCACGACTACTTGAAATGCTTAAGGTGAATTCTACCATTCTTTAGACTTGGATGCAGGGGAGAGGAGGTGCATTTCCAGGGCCTCTGACACCAGGAGGACTCATGACCACCTAAACAGTTTTCAGCTCAGCAATGATTTTCACACGGACATGGTGTTGCTACTGTACTTAACCATCACAGAATATTGTTCCGACTCATGCATCACGCCCCTCAGTCCCAAACCTGAGCTCTGTGAAGACTGTACTGTTGGGTTCAGTCCTGAGGTAAAGCAAGCCTGCAGGTTAAACATGTGTACATGTACGCCTAATAGTGTGCTCAATCTCAACACTTGTTGAAAAGTGATGAAGCACATTCATGAGCTGAGGCTATGTATGGCATTATTGAAAGACAAACAATTACAAAATATATGAATAAATCTAGTACAAAGCCTCTTGATGTGCACACATTGGTTCATTCCACTGACCACAAACACCTCACGATCAATCAACTTAAATATTATCATGAAGGAGTACGTGTGAGTTTCAGATTCCATCCCTCCGTGTCACCCGATTGCAAATTAAGTGATATGAGTCGCGAACATAACTAAAAAGTTCCTGTCAAATATTTTAAATCCTCTCTCAAAGGCATCAGCCAATCACGAATACTAGATGGATTCCCAGCTGTGTCTCATCAAATCAAATGCATAAAATTATCCTTGACTTGACCACCAACAAAACAGATGCTTGACCATTGGAGATAAGAAAAAGAAAGCTATTGAATTCAGTCAGTCCAAAGAACAGTTCGCAAGAGTCATCGTCGACCAAAGAATTCAATCCTCGTGCTTTTTTCCGCCATTCATTTTAATTACTATATCAACTCCTAAATTAACTTTTCATCGTCAATGGTAATGGCTTTAATTGCCGGCAATTAATGCCACGATTGCATCTTGCATTAAATTAAGAAATCTCTCTTAAATTAATAAGGACATATAGGTCAGGTTACGATGATCAGTCTTCTTTCTTCATTTGTTAGGATGGGTTTTTTTCGTGTCAACGTATAGATCAAAGTCACACCTAATGAAATACCACGATGGTTGCAATCGTTCAAGGATGTGCAAATGTTTTTCTGTGTATTTTTTGTTACTTGCACTCAAATACGAAAAGGCCTTAAAGTACGATGAATGCTACGTGACATATAAACAAAGGGAAAAGCATGTTCGTTAATTATCTGCAAAGGTTTCCTTCAACTTTCTCTCCACTATTACGCAATTATAGTTTATTTGGCATATTGTTTGTTTGCTGATGTTGTCATTTTGATTTAATTATCTTTTCAAAACTTGATCATTACTTCATTGCTTCTAAAGTAATGGAGTGGAGGGATTCAAGTGACATAAATTATTCAATATTGAAGGAATAATTATCTACTAATGTTAACGATATACAGCCTGCTAGCTTGGTTCCGACTGCGACCTCCGTGTGCTATTGCACAGTGAAATGAATTCATGCAGCTCTTTTAGATTGGTCGACAAGTTCTTTTACCAAACCTACGTGAAGGAATCCTCACAGCAATATTACATCCCATCGACACAATCAGTTAGACAACCTTCTAGCCACTGTGACCAAAATGAACAAAGTTATATTAAATGATTTGATTCGAAATTGAACATTTCGTTGCCTGGTCACTTGTCATAGCAGGTTATCATTAAAGGGGGAGTGGGGGGGGGGGAGGAACTAGCAATATACAAAGTTTACATATAGATATGTTTGTATTAAGTTGCTTTGAGTACACTGAACAATATTATTTTCAATATTTGAAAGGTCAAGCTAATGACCTATATTGCCATGAGATGGCAAGCAGTACTTAATGAAATGTTGAAATCTTTTAAAGCATATTCATAAAGTCTCTGAATTTTGTCTGAAATAAGATACTATCATGCTTCCAACGTGGAAAATGGTTATATTGCTGGACTTGTTTCGTAACATGAACCATGATTTTCCAATTTTCGATAACATTAATTAAATCGCCCAATTTTTCAGGAAAATGCGTGCTCCTTTACAGTTCAGTATGAACAAACACGTCTCGTACTCGGTCTAGCGTAGCTGTTGCCGATTCTGCGGTGACCTTTCAGACAGATTTTCTTGCGAAGGTGAATCCTGAATATCACATGAAATAAACCATCTTACAATCCATTACATTCAAGATAAGTTCTGTTCAGCTAAGACTTGAGTCGATAAACTTACACTAAGTGGCAGTCGCTGCACATGTAATCGCAAGCATATTTAATAATCAAGAAGCTAGCTGGCAGTTCATCCACCCGAGAAAATGTCACTTTTATCAGCAAGGATGGGTACGAAAAAGGGTACGACCGCAGCTTACGAGAATGGAAGACGGCGCACAAGCCTTTATATTTGTACAAATTGTCATGACTCTGATTGTCAGACCCTATTTTATCAGCTCAGGTGAGACACATACTTATCTGAATGATGTATAGCGTTGCTACCGTTCTTATCAAGTTTATAGTAAATATCACATACCAGGCAATTAAACACAAGCTTAATGTAAAGTTGTCTTGAATCAGTTGGAATCTTTTCATTCCTTACATCAAGATTGACATGTTCTATCTTGATGGAAAAGTTGAGAGATAATTTATCGAAGCTCTTCATGCCAAGTCCAAAGGTTTTAAATAGTTTATACTAACAGAGTGAAGAAACATATAAGTAATGTACAGTCCATCAGATTGAAGTCTATCATGTGTATATATCATATGTATATGTCACATTCAAGCTTCTAGCTTTTGTGATTCTTAAAAAAGAAAATATTAAAGAAAAAGGAAACTGTGTTTACAATTAAATCCCTTCCAATTAATAAGAATATTGAAGAAAGCTCATTTTGAAGACAGTGATAAGGATATTTATTATTTCCAACAATATCTGAAGAAAATATCTTTTTGTTAATAACAAAATTCTATGAAAATAAATATAGCACTTTTGATATTCAAGAGAAAATTAGAAGTCAGTTTGCTACTTTATATACATCCAATAACTGGTTTAATATATGTAACCTCTTGATCCAGTCAGACATGTGATATTAGCGAGGTTATCACGGTACATACCATGTCATTCAACTTGGCTAATTGATAGACTTTACTAAGAGAAACATATTCTCTTTAGTAGTCTCTTTGCTAAATTTTGGGAGCGATAGACGTGACTTTCCGCACGAGATAAAGAATGTAGCATTAAAAAATACTACCTAATAAATTGGTTTTATTCCCGCTGGATTATACACAACTTAATACTTCACTTGTATATAAAAGTTTGACATCTTATGGCACTGTAGTACACAAGAACCCTCTGTGAACCTATAAACCCATCCACAGAGTCTCTCAGATAGCTACAATATACCCCTGACTATTCTGAAAGGTTTCTCGGACAGCATTATATACGACTATTGTCTTTACATGCGAAGAACATTAAGTGATGCCCGACATTTTTAAGCCATCCTTTTCCGTCTTATATTGCTCAGTCATTTGTTTGCTTCTGTTCCGTAATTCAGCTTTTAATTGCTGAGGTACGATAGCCAACCTTCCTGGGAGAAATCTTCAATTCCCAACGCTGAACAAAAACCGACAGCAAGAGATGATGAAACGAGTCATAATGTTTCAGGAAATGATGGTGTGAACATTCTTTCAACCCTATCAGGCAAAACCTATAAACAATTTAATCTCACAATAGAAAAGATTCTTAGCTATTTATTTAATTATCCTATCCGGATAGAAAATTGATAACGATCGCAAAAGTCAGATGAATTTACTAAAATTCCAAGAAATGTTTTTCTTTTGGCTGGTCCACGACTATCAAGCAGAGTGCAGAAAATATTTTACCTTTGTTATTATTATTATTATTTCAAACAAGCATCCAGACGGAAATAATGAACAGTGTAACTACTTTCAATTTAAAAATTACCATATTTAATGAATTAATATTAAGTTGCTCTAACTCCTATGAAATTAAGAACTACAGTAGGTCCTTATACTAGTTCATTAATTAAATAAGATACAATGCATACCTTGGAAACAGGGTTATTGGTGGGCCATGCATCCCACCTCCATTGTCAGTTGGGGGAAAAAATTCAGAAACGATCATAAACTGTCATACACTTGACTATTGATACAGTAAAAGACATTGATATGCTTTAGTTTTGATTACTCTTCTAAGAAAACTTACTTGATAGGTTATGTATAATGATAGCCTGTGAGCTGACCATTAAGTTTAAACTAACACTTGTCATAAACTTGTCACTCTCAATGCAGTGAAAGTAGACATAGATGCAATCAGTTTTTAGCACTCTTCTATTAAAACGTGCATGCCTATATTCTGAATGCCTGTCATATCGGCACTATATAATTATTAACTGGTATTATTAATTTACAAAGTAAAATTTACATATCAGATTATGTAAAGTGATAGCCTGTAAGATATGGCTATAGTGTTAACCACACTCGACTATATTACTTATGAAAGTCTGTGATAAACTGTTACAGTTTTAATTCCACAATATCATGGATATAGTTTTGACAACTTTAATGGAAAGAAATGAGAGAGTGATACGTCTTTTCTCATATTACCTGTACTTGGCCAAGATTTTTTAAGTTCTACAAACATGATATTTTATCAGACACGCATGTATTCCAACGTACTGCAAGCACTGTACCATCTACATATTCACTGAATGTGCAAACTGAAATCTCTCTCCCGACGATGTATACCAATCAAATTTATGCGCAACACAGACTTCCGTCTGAAATTAATTTACCAACAGCTAACCAATGTCAACGATGTTCCAGGAATCATCCTGTTTTTTATGTTGTATCGTATTACTTTGCGATATATAGGCTACTCTCATCATTTCCATCAGCAAAAGCCAGCGACTATTCAATAACCCAACCCAGTTCTTACCGCATAATACCGATTTAACGATCACTCTAAGAATCTGACATATTGTTTATAGGAATGGGCTCCAACAATCGGAAGTTGTTTCTTTCGATAAGTCGTTGAAATATCGCATTTCATTACTCGAGGTAATCCAAAGCTAAAGTGCATTTTATCATGTTACTCACATATTCCCTCTTCTGAAGATTAAGTCGTAATTGACTGCATTTCTAGCGTGAACTGTGAGTATAGCGAATAATCCCCTTCTCTCTTTTCATCATTATTTTCTTTTTTTCTCTTTTTTGTCTTTTTTGTCTTAAGGCTCTCAGTTATTGTGTCAGTGGCCTGGTTAATCATTTAAATCAAGTTCATTGCTCTCCCAGCAGACTCAGAAATGAAACTGGAAGCATTCTCAACGAATGATACCCACAGAATGTTTTTATGCCTTTATGCAACGACATGGTCTTACTGAGAAAAGCAAACCCCAAAGACGAAAAATAAAAAGTACCTACTATACAGAACACTTAAATATTCCAAACACAGAGTCACCAATACACATGTGCATTCTATTCTTGAAGTTGTGAGCAAGGTCTTCTTCAACTTTGTCCCTTAGTTTGATCTGCAGATTAAAAATTTCTTAGTAAAATAATCACAGGAAGCAATTGAGGGACCCTTAAACCCGTCTCATGGCAACGGAAATTACTTACTGCTTAAATTAGCGTAGAATATCGGATAAAATGGAGGATATTGCATAACAAAACGCATCAAAGTGTTTTGTATCATTTTTTACTTAAAGTTCTTCATCATCAAGTTTCTCAGAAAATGAGTACTTGTACCTTCATTATCTTGCTACGTACATGAAGGAGCCAAAGTTTGAATAATATTTATACAGAAAAACACTTGGTTCTGATTGGTGAGAGCTGATCATAGGCTGTCACTATAAATTTTATGACTTCAACACCCAATCCCATCATCCTCCACTTTTTTTAAAGTACTATTATATCAGAATGTTTAGTTGAAAATATCAACGTGAATACAAATGGATGTATTCATCTACTGAATTTTTCCCCAGCAGTTTATACAGCTTAGTTTCCTTCTTGTTCAGATGAAATCTGTGGTACCTGGAAACATCCCTCTTACTCCAATCCTAACCCCCCTCCCACCCCGTATTTTAACCCCCTTAAGTCATTTGTGGTGTTTCTGTCGTGTGAAATTGTGAAAATCATGTACGTAAACAGAAACAGAATCTATCTGTCTTCCTTTTTCAGATTTTGGTTGGATATCAATCTCACAGAAGGACATTTTACAGAGCAAGACAAAGAAGATCAAACTGGTGAGTTCTGCTTGGGTCATCCAATTAATCTGTCACATCTACTTCCTCTCTGAATCCAATTTCCTTTTTGTATTGGTGGGTGCAGGGGCGGGGGGGGGGACAAAACAGATTTTCCGGGTTGGCAGGGAAAAATTTTTACCATGTAGAAAATTATGCTTCCATGACTGTTAACCCCCTCCCCCCTCCACAATATCCCATTCCACCATTGCTTAATCTCTTTGCCTCATTAACCTACCAGTCTCATCCCTCCTCGCAATGCCACCCCACTCCCAATGCCCCCCTCCCCCCTTATTCCCATATCCTTCATTTGGTTTCTTTGACCGAGTAAATTAAACAAATCCAGGGCATCATCTAGCGAGATGCAAATGTTTTGAAAGTTATCAATGTATGGCGTCGAGTTCTAAATTGCAATCACACAATTTTAAGAGAGAATCAAGTTACATTAATTAATAACATATCTGATACCGTAACCATAGACGACTATAACCAGAACTGGCAAATGAAAATCAAGCTATCATATTATAAAGGATATAGTACAAGCTAATAATGTATGTATGTAATATAAAAATTCATGTAGCAATATATCATTACGATCCTCAAATTTATAAATGTTATATTATTAAGTCAAAATCATAAATGGTTATAAGCAAGAGGTTAGACTTATAACTAGTAAAGCAAAGTGCTTTAGCGCCCTCAATTAGTTCATAACTTTAATACAGGTTATAATGATGATATAAAAACCAACACAGACACACAGCTGGGCGGGAATGCTGACACTAAGTCTCAGACACCCTTGCATCCCAATGTCCAAATTCGTGGCAAAAATAAAAAAAATTATCGGGAAAGTTAAAGACCTGGCAGGTTTATGACAATATATTTAATCTTAATTGTGATTTATGAAATCAAATTACTATGCAATGTTGGCACAAACATTGAATGTTTGACCATGATACATTCTCACTACATTATGGTCCCTGTTTACTAAATATAGCATATCAGCCGATTGTTATAAATTTTCGTAATACGTTAATCTCACGTCAGAGAAAGTATCAAACACATGTACTGAAGCAGGTCAGTCCTGGACTTGCTACATAATGTACCACCGATGACACACAAGGCAGAAACATGCCAGATTGACCGAAGAGCACCTCAAAAGAATTTAGAACAACAAAGATGGATTCTAGTGTTTCCTTGATTAATAGAGCAGATACTAGACGTTATAAATCTTTGATTAAGTTATTGAACTGATCAAACTATAAGATACGGTAGGAATGTGGTCTTGCTGCCATTATCATTTATATAGACGATAAAGTTGAGAGTTGTAATATATTACTGCACTCACAGACACACTCCTATGGCACATTCACAATTATTGCTATGTATATCACTAAATCTATTATACACATAGTTTTTCAAGTGAACGTTTGATGTCGTTCCTCCTGGTGTACTGTACATGGCTATGAATCTTTGCATAGCATATATACCTCTGCCTTACATCAGCCTTGTCATACACTGAATAGGTCAGTCCTAAGATTAGCTTTGAATGTTTATTGCCTGGAAGGTTTATTGTGGCATAACCAGGATTTCTCAAATGAAGGGAGTGTTTGGGGAAGGGGGCAATTATCGATTGGTAGATACCAAAATAACTGCAAACATAGCTAGTTTAGAAAACATAACTAAAATGTACAAACTGCCTCTGTGCGAAACAATTGCTCAAATATTACCGACGTGTACCTTGTTTTCATCAAAATTATGTTTGTAGCTTTAATGCTAAGTGCCACAAAAGTTTCAGAAGAGGGGGGTGGATGGGTGTGGGGAATTGGTGACCACCCCATGGAGTAAGTCAGAACTGGATTCCGTTTTTTTTTTTTTTTTTTTTTTTTTTTTGTGAGATGAAAAAGGGAAATAAATGAAGATTGCACTATTTGTGATAGATAATCATAGCAGAGTGATTGCTGATGAAAATTTTCCACTTAATATACTTCAACCATCTGTCCACTGAGCTCCACTCTCATTATGTGCATCTTAAATGAAGCTTTAATATCAGGCTGTCCATGTGATGAAGTGCATAAAGTTACAATATGTAGTTCAAAGACATGTGGACAATGCAGAGACATAGGTTTTGCATGGATGGCCTTCCATAGTTGTAACCTTTAATGTGGAACAAGTATCGGTCAATATGCTGGTCTCAGTTTTATAATCTTATTGTAACATTTTATCTACTGAACGCTTTATTATACTAGAACAGTGGGTTAATTATACCAGAACAGATTCTAGGGTAGAATCTAACTCTTTCAGAACTGCCATGAGTAAGGAACGGGATGTAATACAGTCAGGGGGGTAGGAGCCGGGGGCCTTGGGGGAACATGCCCCCATTTTTTTCCAAAATAGCAAATAGTATTGATAGCATACTAACACAAGGTATATATTTAAGTGATATGGCCAGTGTGTATCGGTTCATAGCATAACGAGTGGTGGTTTTGGAATGAGAAAGTGCCCCTCTGATGTTGTGCCCCCCACTTTTTGGAAGCATCCTACCCCCCTGAATACAGTCCACTGTAATAATTAGGATACACTTTGTTTTCAGTTAACACAGGGTTACATATTTATAATGATTAATATCATAATGTACATTTATTTACTAATTATATTAACCTATTTCTATTAAATTTACACTATATAGCAACTTATTGCCAAATATTGTCGCAAACGGCATGTCATAAAATTACGAGAGCCATTTACTTACCCCCAAATAGGATAAAAATCTGGCATAGTTAATGTCCTAAAACTTAGTATACATAGCCAGCCAAATTTTACATATGGCTGAAGTTAATTGCCATCATCATCAATTGATCTGTAATAGGACAAGATATGAAGATTATAACAATTTTGGCATTAAGGAGATTCTCTCCTTTGAATTTTTTTTTTTTTTTTAAATAAAAAAAATAGCACTAAGAAGTTGGAGGTCTTACACAAATCTATGGATTTGGGGATCAGTATTAACTAAGTTATAAGTAATAGTTACAAAATGTAACCAGATGCCTTGAAATGATGAGAGATCAATGCAGTTTAACAAGTAACATAGAAGAAGGGGGAAAAACAAACAGTTTACATATCTAATCTGCTTTTCCTAAAAAAGATTATGAGCCGAAATAAAAGAAAACAACAACATTAGTAATGGAGGAGGAGACTAAAAGCTGTCACTTAAAGGAATTGCTTGACAGATGAGCAGCAGGGAGAGTAAGATCTGCCATCATGACAATAAACATCCTTCGTAGCGACAAGGGGGTTTGCCATTGCGTTTGCGAGTTTTTTTTTGCTTTATCACTCCTCTGTTGTCATAACCTCAGTAATTTAGTGTAACCGTCAACAGCCGAAACCTATCAGGCGGGGAAAATTACGTTCGACTTGGATACATTAGTGTCTATTTTCCTCTCGGTCTTACGATGGGCTGCCAGAGGAACGACCCGTTTTGTATCGCTAACTGATGAATGATTCTGTAAAGTAAACAGGCATCCTCTGGCGTAAAAATAGAACTGAGTTTTCCGGACGACGTCGATTGGAAACGTATGCAGCATGCAGGGTATAGAACCACGGTAGTTTACGGCCTATGTACGAAACAAGTCTTCTAAATCTATAGCACCGCATCAAAAGGCCAACTTTAGATCCATGCTTTCTTACAAATTAGAATTGATAATAGTTGACATAAAAGCCAGTCTATAGTAATGAGACATCTCTATGAGTAATTTGAGACCAAATTATGGACACAAAAACAAAGAAGAAAAAGATGGAATCATTATCAGCATGAAGAATAAATTTAAGGGCAGAGGCTACGAGCTTTTTCCATTTACTCTGGAAGATATTTACATGACATATATGCTCACTCGATGTGACATCACATCCTGCCCAAGGACACTCTCATTTCTAGGGGTGGCCATTGACATGACAAAAATGACATGTGATGCCAATAGACATGGACCATGTTTCAAAGTTTGTCGGAGAAAACACGCTCTGCAAACTTTCACGTTATGATTGCAATATTTAAGTACAATTTCAACAATGTTATGAAACTGGTAAAGATTATATTAACTCTTAATAAAATTGTACTGGTTTGCACAGTCGGTCTATTGCCTGTATGAGTATTTATGTACATGTAAGTAGATGCAAGTACAGGACACAACATACACTCATAGAGGCTTGTCAGAGTAGGTGTAGGATTCTGTAAATGCCAGACGAAGGTGTGTCCAGAGGGAGGTCAAGCCAGATGTCAGAGGTCATGCCAGATGTCAGAGGTCATGCCAGATGGAGGATGGTGCACCAAATTGCCGGACTGTCAGGCCACGAAGGCAATAAAGGGATGCTCTTTGGGGTTTCATTTTATAGTTCTTTTAGTATTACATCTCATTACATGATTAGCATTATCCAAAAAGGATTTACATTGCCTGTCCTTGTTATTTATAAGCAAACTGAGTGACCATAGGTAGGGTTTTATAAAAAAAAAAATTTAAAAAAACTTGTAAAAACATTTAGCAGAAAATTGAAAGATATAGTAGTTGTTTCAACTTGTTCTTACTATGTAAAGCAATACAGCCATACCCCACACATTGCATTAATCGATAAAACCATTTTTACGGTGTATAAATGGCTGCTTTGCTATCCTGGTAGTTTGAAAAAATAAAAGACAGTCTGTCTGATAGAGCATTCCTACAAACTTTGAAATGATACTGGAAATATTTCAGTGAACTTGGGAATATTGAAAGACTGCCCTCACTCAATGAATCAAGTTCTGATTCCGCCAGTTGATATAACATGTTCAAGGACAGAAGTTTTATTGATGGATCGTACAGATCACATCGGGCTTCTTTCAGACGGAAAATGGTTTAACTTTGTATCAATTTGAGGTAGCATGACAGGTTACTTTTATCTTGAAGACATTTGGATGACAAAATGGACGTAAGTAGTCTGTCGGACAGCAGGGGGGGATTTTTACCGATTAAAGATGTTGTTTCTTTTTCTTTCGTTCCCATAGAAATAGACTTTAGCTATTAAAACAGTAAAAGGCAGACAATCGAATGAACCAAACATATCTGCTACGATTGAGGATGTTTGCAAATTTTTGAAATGAATAACAATTGATCCCAGGTGTGGCTGAATATGTGTCAGCTCATACTGTAGAGTTGCTATGATGACCCCTAGGAAATAAGGGGAGGGTGCCCTGAATTTTGAGGTTGCTACAGAATGCATTTATGCTATCTATGCATTCTCATGCACATTAAAAGCATAAGTTTGCAAACCTCATTAACAATACCACAATAATGATCTTGGAAATACCTTTCATGTCCAATGAGAAATATAGCCCATGAAAGCACCTTGTGACTGGTTGTTTTGGGTCTTTTATTCCCCTTTTTGTCTCTCTTACATACTTAACTCCTACCATTCCTCCCCCACCACCCCACCACCCCACCACACCCCCATCCCCTTCACTACACAATATAGTTTATATGTTATATATCATTCATTATATTCTTATTTGCTTTTTTTCCAAGTGAATGTACCTGTATATATGAAACTTGCACGGTCAGTAAGGAGATACGACTATTAAAATGGAGTGAAACCAGTGACAAGTTGATTCTTAACAGTTATTTAATGAAAGAAAATCTCATAGACTGCTCTAATTCTTTCGATCCTAGTGCCAAGTTTTGGAACAATTGTCAGAAGTTAGCAAATACATTCAAATGCTGGCTCAAAGGGGGAAATGGTGGTCGCCATTGTTGTGGGGCCGGGATAAACATTAAAAAAACAGTCATCTTATAGATAAATATAGTGTTTTTATAAATAGCTAAACCATTTCACGATGTTGCGACTTTTGTTATTACCGTT